>NW_017670373.1:281167-301269 GCF_001879085.1 Nicotiana attenuata | reverse complement strand
CACACACACACACACACACACACACACACACACACACACACACACATATATATATATATATATATATATATGGATTTTTGCTTTTCGTCATTTCTTGTTTTCCCTTTGCCTTTTTTGAATAAATTTTGATGCTTGTCGATAACCAGTTCGGTGTGTTGGACTTATGATATAAACCCCTCAGGTTTTCATGCCCGATGAGTGGTTGATAATAGTTGACCATTCGGTGTTCGATCCTCGAGTCAAATTTTGACTCGTGCTCATTGACCCTTAAGTTTTCAACATATTGGCCCTCAGGCTCTTACGCATTGGACCTTAGGCTCTTTAGGCTAGTCCTTAGTCTCTTACGCGTTAGACCTTAGGCTCTTTTTAGATTGGGTTGATGCGACCTCTAATATGGGTATAGTTTTCCCTCATTTTGGCTAAAGACTTTTGAAGATTTGATTATGCCTTGGCATGTTTTATGTTCGTCCGACTCTTCGACGGCTCAAACGAGAACCTCGATTATAAGTCGATATGTGACGATAGCTGAGTACCTTGGGAGGCTCGCTCAAAGGTTGAGTTTTCAAAACCTTTTCATCGAAGGCTGATTGTTTTCGAAGCCTTTTTATTGTTCGTAGCTGATATTATCCATGGTCCTTTGCTTATGCCGAGGGTCGCCTGATTATTCGATTTTTTTCGAAGCATTTTCGAAGTATTTGGAGGCCTTTAGTTTTATGGCGGCAGTCGGACGTCTCCAAGCCGCGTTAATTTAGCCGTAGCCTTTAAGTTCGACCGTAGTCTCTATGTTTGGCCGTAGCCTTTAGTCCCCGTGTGCAGTGACCTTGGCGTCTATATTGAGGGTATGTCTTTTTAGGGGTCTTACAAGTTCGAATATATAGCCTTGGCCTTAATATCGGGGTTATGCCTTTTTAAGGTCTTATAAATTTGAGCATGCCTTGTTTAGGTCTTACAGATTTGATGTTGCCTCACTGAGGGCTTACGTGCTCGAAGTTGCCTGATCGAGGTCTTACGAATTCGAGTCTTCGATGGCTCGATGAGCTGACTGTTGATGACAGCCCTCGGGTGTACAAGAGTTTTTGGCTCTTGGGCCGTTTTTCGTGACAGTAGAGAATTTATTCGAGGCACAAAGTGTTGATAAGCAAAGAGGCTTCCTCAATTACTTGATATATTTGTACATGTTTTTTTGCCTTTGGAGGCTCGATTACTCTACATGGACACAGTTCGCTTGACCGTTTGGCCCAATACAATGCTTTCCTATCGAGGTCCTCCTAGGCATAGTTCGATTTCTTCCGAAAGGTGAACTCCTGGGGTGATGCCCCCCAGTATTTGAGGTTGATCGAAGAGAAGCCTTGAATACTTGATGAGTTCTCCTTAGGTAGCATATGGATGTTGCCTCGTTAAAAGCCTCGCCGGTAAAACCCGTTGGGATAAAAACCGATCTAAGGGAAAAAGAGCGCAACACATGCTTTATAACCCAAGGTCTTCAAGGTGGAGATTCCTTTGATTCCTCTCAATTGAATACCTGCAATAGGTTAGTATAAAACGTAAATGAAAAGGGAGAGGGTTGTACCTCAGCAATGATAGCGTTTTGAGCCTCGATGTGTTTCAATTGCTTCGATATGTTTCAATTGCTTGCTACGAGGGCGCGGCACGGTCCTTTATCCACTCATTGGGGTGCTGTCGAGAATATCGATTGCGGTTGCTACTTGGTTGTTTGTTTGTCTAAATGCTCCTTCGATGTGGAGGGCGTCGATGCTGGTGCCATGTCGTGCACCGCGAACATCTCCCTCGCTGCATGCTGCTCCCCGTACACTGCTTTTACTCCATCCTTGGTTGGAAATTTCATCGTTTGATAAAGGGGTGATGGCACTGCCCTCATACTGTGTATCCATGGCCTTCCAAGTAAGGCATTGTATCTCATGTCACCTTTGATGACATGAAATTTGGTATCTTGGATTGTATCGGCCACGTTGACCGGGAGGATGATCTCCCCTTTTGTCGTCTCGCTCACCATGCTGAATCCATTGAGGACTCAAGAGGGTACGATATGGTCGAGCAGTCCTAGTTGCTCTACCACCCTCGACCTGATTATGTTGCCGAGCTACCTGGATCCACGAGCACACGTTTAATTTGAAATATATTCAAAAGAAAAGAATTACCAGTGCGTCATTACAAGGTTTCGGTGTCCTCTTCGGTGAATGTGAGAGCATCCTCTGGTATGTAACTCCGAGTTCGCTTTTCCCTGGTGATGGATATTTTCATTCGTCTGACAACGGGTCCCTGTGGGGCATCGGCCCCTCCAATGATCATGTGGATGATGTGCCGTGGTTCTTCTGGTTCATTCTTTCCGTTCGCCTCTCTTTCTCGAAAGCGGTCATTGGCTCGATTGCTGAGGAATTTTTAAAGGTGCCCTTCGTTAATCAGCCGGGCCACCTCCTCTCGAAGCTGTCTACAATCCTTGGTTCTATGACTGTGAATGCCATGGTATTCGCACATCAAGTTGGGGTTCCTTCGGAAGGATCTGACTGTGCGGGCTTTGGCCATTTGGTATCCCTGATTCTACCCATACTGATACGATGTCTGAGATATCGATGTTGAAGTCGTATTCCGACAATCGGGGTGCCTCCATTGGCCTCGGATGCCTGTCAAACCCGATCTTGCTCATAAGTCCCTGGGAATTTTGGCCTCGATCTACTCCTCGATCATTTTGAGGTATATTCCGCCTCGATGTGTCTCTTCGATCTTTGGAGTATGGTTGATACCTTTCTTTGTCCGATCTCGACTCCCTTTCTGTGGGCTTTGGTTCCTTTGCTAGGAGCTCTTGGATAACCCTGATCTTCGATTGATATCTGTTGTGTATATCCGCCCAAGTTACGGCGGGATACTCAACCAAGTTCTATTTTAGCTGCTTCGAAGCTATCGAGCTTCGCTCGTTCAAGCCCTGAGTGAAGGCCTGCACTGCCCAGTCATTGGAGACCGGTGGAAATTCCATTCGCTCCATGTGAAAGAATGATACAAATTCCCTTAGCATCTCGTTTTCTCTTTGTTTGATCTTGAAGACATCGGACTTCCTGTGGCGACCTTGATGGCACCGGCGTGTGCCCTCACAAAAGAGTCTGCCATCATGGCAAATGAATCTATTGATTTCGGGGGTAGGTTGTGGTACCACATCATGGCCCCCCTTTGACAGCGTTTCTCTAAATTTTTTCAAAAAGACAAACACAATTTCATCATCCTTTAAGTCATTCTATTTTACATCACAAGTATAAGCAGTAATGTGCTCATTGGGGTCCGTTGTCTCGTTATACTTCGGGACATCGGGCATTCTGAATTTCTTCGGGATGGGCTCTGGAGCCGCACTTGATGGGAATGGTTTCTGCACGAACTTCTTTGAATCTACACCCTTCAGAATCGGTGGTGCGCCAGGGATCTGATCGACCCTCGAGTTATAAGTCTCCACCTTTTTATCGTTATCCTCTATCTTCTTTTCACCTGATTCAATCCTTTTGGTGAGGTCCTCGAGCATCTTCATAATAGCGGGGTTCGTTGCTGACCCGGACTTACTCGTCTCTCTGGTGCCTGCTCGATTCGAGGAGCCGGATCCGGTGCTACTGTGCTTGGAGTTTTTTGGTGACTTTGTAGCTGAGCAATAGCCACTTGTTGTGCTTGCAACATTTCAAAAATGACTTGAAGACTAATGTCTCTTTCCTCACCGCACATACTTCCGCCGGTAGGAGAGCTTACATCGACATGCACATCGTTCCGTGAGCTTACGTCGATGGGGATTTGTGCTGGTGCCTCCCCTGGGTTTTGCGGTGGTACCCCGGCATCTGCTGGTGCTGCTCCTGGGTTTTGCGGTGGTACACCGGCGTCTGCACCGTATTCTCCCTAAAGCCCAATACCGTTGTTTTTGCGTGCATTTGCTGAGTTAGACATTTTGACCTGAAATCAGAGATTCTTGGACAAGAAAAGGTGTGAAGAATAACTTGTGTTTTCTGAAAATTAGCACCAAAACAATCACTATTATTTTTGGCCCCACGGTGGGCGCCAAACTGTTTACCTTGAAATGGTAATGACAATTATATTTGATTTTGTAGTTCTAAAAATACGTGATTTATTTTAACACTAGTTGTTAGGCAGTAGATGCAAAAAGTAGATAAAGAGAATAAGGAAAGCAAACCAAGGCTATCATAAAACCGAGCCTCGAGCTGGCTAGAACAGAGGCTGCGAGGCCTATTTAGGGTAGCTGGTAATGAGCTATTGATGAAGAATCAATGATAATTAAGGCCTCAAAGATGGCCTTCTGTGGTTAATAATGAGCAATAAATGAAGAACAATAAATGAACACTGAATGAATAAGCAATAAATGTGTAGAACAATTGTTTAAACGAAGAGAGCGGAGAATGTTGTATTTAATGATGATCTGAATCCTCTTACAAAATGAAAAGGATTCCCTTTATATAGGAGGGGTGAATCCCAACACAATACATGTCTAATAAATGAAGAAGAAATGCTTCTAATACAGCTATACAACGGCCCAGTACGTATTTGTACTATTCTTGCAGACTCTGTCAGTCCTCTTCGCGTGCCATCGGGGGTTTGCCGCCTTTCCATGACGATCACCGACTTGTGTTGCTCGAGATTGACCTTCGATATGCCCCCTCGAGGGAAGTACCTCGGGGTCCGCCTTCAAATTTCACTTCGAGCTCCTCGAGGTCGGGCGTGGAGTGCCGCAGTAGTCCTAAAGTCGAACTCTCCAATTTTGGCCGTATACACATTTCATCTTTACTTGAAATTTCCTCGACTGTTTACCTGATTTTACTTGCATATCTTCCTTATATGCTGGATTGTTGACTGAGCAGAACACTTTAAGACATAGAATTTTGAGCATCAAAGTGGTTTTACTTGAGATTTCCTGTTTTGATCATGTATCAGTTTCTGTACTTATTGAATTTATGAACTGCACAGGTGTTAGTGAGTATCATTTATAGTTCTTGCTTCTTTTACCTCGCCGAGGTTAGTTAGGATATTTATTGAGTATATGGGATCGGTTGTACTCATACTACACTTCTGCACCTTGCGTGCAGATCTTGGAGTTGTTGATGTTGTTTATGGCCGGAGCTGGCATTGAAGATGTACTCAGTAAATCTCATTTGAAATTGTATTATTGTTAAGTTGGCTTACCTAGAAGGTTGGGTTAGGTGCCATCACGACTAATTGAATTTTGGGTCGTAACAGAATTTCGACCACGTGAATGCGGGTTGAGTTTTTGTTGACTTTTTCAATTATGCTAATGATTGAACATTTTTCATTCGAGGATAGTTTCTAAAGCTAGTTTTGACTTGTTTGAACAATATTTGACTAGATTTGATTGGTTTGGAGGCTTATTCTGAAGGAAAAGCCATGTTGGATTGTTGATTTATACCGGAAAGAGGTAAGTATCATTGTTAACCTTGATTTGAGAGAAATATGGTATAATTGAGTCTATTTGCTATGTGATCTATGTGTTGGGGCGACGTATATTTAAGATTATGTGTGTATATGTGGTGGCCATGGGATAAGCATGCGGGTAAAATTAGCCTTATCCGTGCCATTTTATTTTTGTATTATGTCTTCCATAATTCAGATAGAATATTTAATTCTTTAATTTTTCATATTCATGTTATTTTCTATGTTGAGATTATTGAGACATTGGTGTTTGGATCATTGAATTATTGATTAGTTGTTGGTGCTATTCATTGAAAGATCCTCATATGACGAGTTATGTTCAAGTACTATTGTCAATATTGAATTTGCTTCCCACCTTGCTTGGTAATGTGTTGTATGTAATTGCATGGTGAGGAAGATTGAAATACACGAAGGGTGTTGCCGTGCTTATGAGGAAGAGTGATTGTGCATGAAGGGTATTTTCGTGCCTTATTTATATATTGATATTATTGGTTGAGTGAACGTGAGGATATGCACGAAGGGTAATATCGTGCAATTGTTTTTACATTATAATGTGAGTATGAGAGTAAAAGCACGAAGGGTGATGCTGTATAATTATTTTTACATTATATTATGAGGATGAGAGTAAAATCACGAAGGATGATGCCGTGCAATTTTGTTGATTTCATTGCGCTTTACTTTGATATTTGGAATGTGGACTTGCTTTGTGGTTTCGTTATTTACTTTTGAAAGAGGCTTACTCAGTAACACTTTACTCTATGTTTTCGTTTATGCCCCTTCACTTGTGAACTTGTTATCCCTTTTACATGTGATTATTTTGTTAATATATTTGATACTCTATTAGTTATTTCATTACTTCTTGATATATAATTGCAAATGTTAATTATATGTGTCTTGTCTTAGCCTCGTCACTATCTCATCGGGGTTAGGCTAAACACATACTGAGTACATTGGATCGGTTGTGTAACGACTACACCAGCCGTTTTGAATCTAGCGCGTCGTTCGGCGGTTCGAGGCCTTGAGTAGCTTCACTTCATGTATTATGACTTTCACGTGTAGTCGGATTAGATTTTCAAGAAGATCAGAGTTGGTTTGGAAAAATAATTCTCAATTTAGAAGCTTTAAGTTAGAAGAGTTGACCAAGGTTTAAATTTTAAGTAAACAACCTCGGATCGGAGTTTTCACGGTTCCGTTAGGTCCGGATGATGATTTTGGAATTGGGAGTATGTCCGGATTTGGATTTGGAAGTCCGAAGGTTGATTTGATGTTTTTTAGCAAAAGTTGGAAGATTAAAGGTTTAGAAGGTTGATAGATTTGACTGAGAGCGTTGATACCCAATTTTTCCCTATATATATATTTAAATATGCATAAATACCTTCAAATAACATATATATGCATATATAAGCATGCACAAGGATTTTATAATTTTCCCATGATTTTAAGGATTTAAATTGATTTATTTTCTTCCCTTTTATTCATAAAATCGCCAATATTTATTTCCCAATTTATTGTTATGATGATTTTGTTCATTTAATCTCTATATTTATGCCAAAATATGATTGATATATTTTTATGCATTTTTTATAATTGCATTAGGTATTTTTCAAGCTAAATTGCATATAATTACAATATTGGCCCTTTTATGTATAATTACATTTTATATGCGTGAAATTGGTTCCTATATTTTTAAAATGATAATTGTATATTTTAAATCATCTTGGCACATTAAATTATTTTCCAGAAACTACTAATTATTTATTATAAATTAAATAGGAAAAGGTGGCTATTTAAATTATAGCCAGTTTTGGCTTTCAATTGTAGCCCAAATTGAATCCATTCCCCAGCCTAATTTCATACCCATTTAACCCGACCCAGACCCTAAATACACCTACCCAAACCCGGAACCCATCTACCCGATCAAATCCTGGCCGTTGATCTCCCAGATCAACGGTCCATACGACCCCTTTCCGTTTTTAATTCCTAAGACCACCCTAACCGTAGCCATTCTTCACAGCCCGCCGCCTTTGAATCCTCTGGTCTCCTCTCTTCTCTCAACCTAACCCTAATCCCTCTTCAACCGCTGCCTCCTTCTCCGATCTTCTCCGGTGACCACCTTTCAACCCCAAGCCTCCAATGGTTCCTCCATCGCCTTGCTCATCCTCTCTAAGGCCTTAAAGGGACTTGGGCCACGCCGATTTGTATCTAGGGTTGCTGTTTTGGTTGTTCATGGCTTCTCCGGTGTGATTTTCGGCAAAATCATACCATATTTGTTACGATCTTTGAAGTTTATAGCAGGTTCTTCCGTTTCTATTTGGGTTTCCTTTGAAACCCTAACTTTCGTTTGTATCTCTTAGATCTGTGCTGCTTTTGACGATTCAAGTCTGTTTCTTTCTATGTATTACACTATTCTCAAACTTCTTTTGCAAAAAATCATCGATTGCGAGTTGTTTTACTTTCTTCTAAAGCTAGGGTTTTCAGAACTTCTTATACACTTTGTTTAAACTGATTCTTTATATTTGAAACTTCTATCCTTGCACATCATGACTGATTCTATGTTCTTACTGCTTTTTCAACTCGCCTATGTTAAAAGCCCTAATTTTTTTAGATCTTCTTTGCTTTAGTTATGTGTGTTAGCATGACTGCTCAATTCTTGTTATGTTTCTGTGGTTACCGTGCTTCGAATAGGTTTTACTGAGTCCTTAGCCTACTTATATCACCTCTATGTAATTGTATTCATCTTGATTGTTCATCTCTTGCCTCTTTCTGTCCATATTGCTGACCTCGCCTGTTTGCTACGTCTGTTTGTTCTTCTCTATTTATATGTTGAAGTATAAAATCATAACTCTCTCTTGATTGATTCTGATTTCCTTACTTTATGGTTTGATTGAAAGATTTTCTTTTAAAATCCTAAAATTCTACCTTGTCTGTTTAAATTGACTGATCCCCCCACCTTATTTGTTGTGGTACTTTATTCTCACTGAATCATTTCCTTAATTGGAGTTTTCCGAACTTAGTCCTAATTCACTACCCTATGCTTACTGAACCTTGATTCTTTCCTTATTAGTCATGTACTGATTTTTCTTGCCTTATATGCTACTGGTTCTTACTGTTTGAATAAACTTCCTTGACTTAAGGGAGTACTTGCCTTGATTTTCTGATTGACTGATTCTGAGTTACATTATTAGCATGTTATTATGTCTTCCCCTTCCTTTAGATCAGTACATTCCGCTTTATGTGTGTTTCTGAGCATGTCCTATCTCTTACTTGTTGTGTACTTACCATCCTTTATCCCATGAATTCCCACATCCCTATTACCCCTCTATGTGGTTGTGTTCTTCATGTCTGGTTTTGTGACTATGCCAGTGTCAGCTCTTTCTGAGCATGTCCAAACCAGTCCTAGACCTTTGCTGGGTTATGTGTTTGCAGGCAAATGTTCTATGTATCCCAAACCCCTCGACCCCTGTGTGTGACTGCTGAATTTACTTGGTTCTGTGAACTAGATATGTATAAACCTGTCCTAAGGTGTTTTGACTTCTGTTCATCTCTTAAAACAAGTCTCTGTTGTTCTACTACATTCCTTTAAAAAGAAAAGACTTTTTGTTAAATACTGTTTCTTACTAAAACCTTTTCAATTTCTGTCCATCACTTCTCACTCTACTCTTATTCAATAAGTTCTGCCCCCTCTAATATTTGTACTGACTTGGGATCCTTTTGAGAACCCTCTTAACTCTGGCATACTGAGGCTGGCCTTTCGACACTGCACTTGTTCAATCTTTGGATACTAAGTCTAGGTGAAAGCACTGCCCGGGATCCTTGAGATCCTTAGGGAACTTTGATGCACCTAGACTCTGATTTGTCTATGGAACTGAGGCATATGAGGCCATTGGAGGCTTTGGGAAATCTGGGCCTAATTAAAGGCTCCCTATAGAATAGCTTCTTTATTTTCTATTTCTATAATTCATTTATTGGCCTGTAATAATTTGTAAACAGATATTGGAGTATTTAGTAAAAAGGGTGGGTAGATGCATACTTTATGGGGTAATACGGGTAGAAATCCTGCTCCTAGGACTTTACTTTTGAAGTCTGTTTGCTCTAGACAACATGCTCATAGGATTTTACTCTTTAATCTGATTGCTTTGCCCAATAGAAATCATGTCCATAGGATTTCACTTTTAAGTTTGTTTGCTCATCAAGTAGAAACCATGTCTATAAGGTTTTACATTCTATCATGTTTAGAAACCATGCTTAATAGGTTCCAAACAATCATGTCTTAAAATCAGTTTAGTAATAGTTGCCATGCCTATAGGACCTAATCCAGATTCAGTTATAACAAGTATTTATGAATGTTTCCATTCCTGCAAATCGTTAACATCAGTGTTACACTTAGATATCATGCATATAGGGAACTCTACTCGCAATGCTGTCTAGTCTAATAAATCGACTTGATCACGCCTAGAATTGGTTCTAAAGTATTAAGCATTTCCTGAAACAAGTTCTTTCAAACTGCCTCAATCTCACTAGATATTATGCCTATAGGTATTAAAGGATGTTTATTCCAAAACCTGTTTTGTTTCCGTATTAATATAGACATCAGTATTCTGCGTATAGGCAAGCCTTTAGGGCGTTTTCAAAACTGCATTCTATGAAGCTGTCCCTATCGCTCGATGTTTTCTGATCCTAACAGGCTTTTAAAAAGAGTCCCTAGGCAACTACTAAGGTGTAACATCTGAATCTAAAAAGGGTTTGTCTGTTACTGCATATTCACTTAGATATCCTGCTTTAGGATATTGATTAATAAAAGACCTTAACTGTGCTTGAGTCGTGCTGCTTATTTGTTTGTTTGAGGAGTGAACTCTTAGCCTCTTAATTGTTCCCATAATGTGTGAAAGTCCTAAATTCTTTTGACTATCGCCTTAGAATTTTTGCCTTTTAAAGCCTTAGGGGTACGTCTAGAACCACCTATAGGTAGAGGTCCTAACTCCCTCCAGGACCATTAAGAAGCGACGGGTAGTAGCACGCGATAGGAATCATTGACCAAACACTCGCTTTGCATGACCAATAAGGGGATGGGAAGGGTAGACATGGGATATGATGACTACGCGCTAATGTCACGTGTAGCCCCTCATTGAGGAGTGTTTACTGGACATCGGGTGGGGGTGATCCTATAGGAAAACCAACCTAGGACACCTCCTTACCAAATCCTTTCTTAATTTAAACCTTTGTTCAAACCTTTATCCTACTACTTGAGTTACCCAACGTGCTTTACTTGCAACTTATTCGATTCAACCGTTTATATGGACTAATTTGTGAATATAAGTTCGGTCGGGACCCACAGTTATGGACCAAGAGGGGTGCCTAACACCTTCCCCTCGAGGTTACTTCGAGCCCTTACCCTAATCTCTGGTAAGGCAAACCAACCCAAGAGTTAATCTCTCTAGATGCCCTAACGCACCGTAATCCATTAGGTTGCGACTCTTCAAATACCTAATTCCCAAAAGGAAGTGAGTCATTACACCCTGTGAATGTCGAAACCCGGACCTCTCCCCGTCAAAAAGGGGGGGAAAAAGGGGGCGCGACAGCATAGCGACTCTGCTGGGGACATTTTTAGGCTCTTACCTTAACGAGCTCGTCTTTTTCAAATTAGTCCAAGCATGCGTATCCCGTACCCTTCTCCCTTATTTGAATTTAACTGTCAATTTTTTCTAGCATTTATGATTTCTTTATTGCCCTGAAACTAATTTGTCTCCTTATTTCCTTTTTCCTGTAACCGTCTTTCAATTATTTAAATACTGTATTTTTTTCCTATGTGAAAATACTTGACTACATGTTATTAATTGCTGCATAAATCATGCTCTGCATCATATTCCACTCGTACGTCTCAAATCCTATAGCAACGCTTTAATGAGTGGTTGCGCTCTTCCTATGTACTACCCTTAAATTTGGAAAGGCTTATTTCCGGTAAAACCAGTCGATCAGCGGTGCAGTCGACGGTTCTGTACCTTCCCCCTCAAGTTTTCCACTTGAGGGTATCCGTCTAAAACCCCGTATAAACCTTACTCTTTTTAAACTGTGCATGCATCATGGTTTTCTATAATCCCAACGGACGCAGCCATGTTCTGTGCATTAATTTGGAGAACTAAATGCCGATATGTTGATCACAAATGTATAAATAGTCGAGTCTGGTGGGGGTAAGGTCTAACTCTTTTGCTTTGCAAAAAATGAGGCACGAGGTCCCTAGCTTCGGTATGATTAGCACACCCTCACTCTTGCTAGACTAGTGGAGGAATCTCCCATCAGAGGACCAAATCAATGAATGGAAAGAGAGGGCCGCCAAATCTAGCGAGAAGCTTGAGTATCTGGAATATAGCCTGTTGGAATTGGAAGGAAAAGTGAGGAAGAGAGTCACCGACTGCCAAAACGCTGAGGGAAACGAAGAAGGGCATTTGGCAAAGGCATTCCTGCTAATGAGCCTACGTGAACTGGGGGATTTGATCGACAAGAGCATTCAGCCTGAAGAAAGTCCTTCCGAGACCAAATAGATTAGATTTACTTGCTTTTCCTAAAATGTAATAAGGCCAAGTGCCAGTAGCGACTTGTTTTATTATTATGTTAGTGTCGTTTTTGGATTCGTCTGATTTTATATTATGAAATGAAGCATTTATTGGCATTTGAAGTTCTCCAAATTTATTTGTCGTTAGGCCTACCTCGGGCATAACGAGGCTCCCAAGTTAGGATACGAGTTTACATTTTGCAATATGTGTTTAAATACTGCAAACATTTCGGAATCCTCACTAACTTGTCACTTTTGTTTTTGCTTATTATTATTATTATTATTATTGTTTTATTATTCCCATCCCCTTAGGTTGGTTCTGGCCTCATCAGCATATCATACCAGATCTAGAGGCCCTCCACCTCCTCCTCCTCCACGCAACGCAAAAGGCAGAGGAAAATCAAAGATGGACGACTTAAGTGGAATACGGAAGGAAAACGTTGAGAACGCAAAGACTTCCGACGGCCGCAGTACTCCAGCCTCAAATGACCTGGTTTTAAGATTGGAACAAAAGATACTAGAACTGCAAGGAGAACTTGAGCAGGTTCGCAATTTGGCAAATTTGTCACTCACCCTCAATGTCCCCCGATATCCACCAACAGAACACAAAGAACCCAACACCTCCTCAAAACACACAAAACCAACAACCACAAAATCCTACCGCACTAAATCAATACACAACTCTACCTCAAAATATCAATCCATTGCCAATACTAGCTCCACCTCAATATCATCGTCAACCAATTCCAACCACCACATACCACCCTCCCCAAAATACACCACCACTCATTCCCGATCCAAAAAACTCCACCAATGACCATCACTATACCCAAGTCCCTGGCACCCATTAGAGCAACCCCATATACGTGGAAACTATACCACATTCTACCCAACCAATCTCCTGTGCACCGGAACCCTCCAGAAAGGACCTGCTCATTAAGAACATGGTCGAAGAACTCAAGAAGTTAACAAGCCGAGTTCAAGGTGTTGAAGGCGATAGAGGAATAGAAGGTTTGAACTACGAAGATATGTGCATACAGCCCGATATGGAATCGCCAGAGGTGTACAAACCTCCCAAGTTCGAAATATTCGATGGCACAGGTGATCCTAGGGTTCACCTAAGAACCTACTGTGACAAGCTTGTCGGGGTTGGAAAAGATGAAAAGATTCGGATGAAGCTCTTTATGAGGAGCCTTACTGGGACGCTTTGTCTTGGTATATCAGCCAGAATCCCAAGAAATGGTCCAATTCGGTAAGCATGGCGTCAGATTTCATGGATCGGTTTAGGTTTAACACAGAGAATGCATCGGATGTCTTCTGCATTCAGAATCTCAAGAAGAAACCTACTGAGACTTTCCGCGAATATGCTACTCGTTGGAGGTCGGAAGCTACCAAGGTCAGGCCCGCTTTGGATGAAGAAAAGATGAATAAATTCTTTGTCAGGGAACAGGATCCACAATATTATGAGAGGTTGATGGTTATCGAAAATCACAAATTCTTTGATATCATCAAGCTCGAGGAAAGGATCGAGGAAGGAATCAAGAGTGGGATGGTAACGAATTTTTAGGCATTGCAAGCCACGAATAAGGCACTCCAATCAGGCGGTATATCGAAGAAGAGAGATGTTGGGGCAGTAATGGTGGCCTAGGGCCCAAAAACTCCACTCGCCTACCAAGCACCTCCACCCACATACCAAACACCTCCACCCACATACCAAACACCTCCACCTACATACCAAGCATCACCACCTACATATCAACCTTAATCTCCCAGATATTCTCAACCAGCCACTGTCCATCACACTTATAATTCCCAACCATCCCACTTCAATCACCACCAACTCGCCAAAATTATCCAAGACCAAGACCCAACTTCGACCGCAAGCCACCCAGACAATACATCGCCATTGCTGAGCCCATCGACCAATTGTATGAAACGTTAAAGGCCACAGGTTACGTCACTCCTATTCCCGCTGTGGCACTAGAAAATCCGTCCCAATGGGTCAATCCGAACAAAACATGTGCATACCACTCCGGTATGAAAGGGCACACCACTGCTGAGTGCCGAACATTGAAGGATAAGATCCAGACACTCATTGACAACAAGGTCATACAAGCAAAGGAAGCCACACCTAATGTCCGCAACAATCCCCTCCCCGATCATAGAGGTGACGGTGTACATGTTATAGAAACAAATGAAGAATGGGACCCTGAGGGGTCAATCGGGCTCATTCGAGAAGGCGATGACTTCAAGGTTGCAGTCACACTTACTCCTATCGTGGTTCAGACTCAAGCACCTATTGATGTTGAGGTAACTGCATCAGTTCCATTTGAGGTAGAAGTAGCTCCGCCCGCAGCCGCGTCCGCTCCATTTGAAGTAGAAGTGGTCACACCTTTTACCGTGACAGTGTCAACCACACCCCCTTCAACTCAAAAGCAATACCCTGGGATTATGTTTTTGAGGCTCGGCGGAAAGGGAAGACTAAGATGGAGGAATCTGACGCCGCACAAGGAATGACTAGAATTGGAAGGGTCTATACACCCGTACACCTGGGAGGTTCAAGTAAGGATGCCACTGCCAGACAGCCTGTCATTGAGACCGGGCCAGATGACCTGTGGAGGAAAGTACAGGCAAAAGAGTATTCTGTCTTTGACCATCTGAACAAGGTCCCTGCTCAGATATCTATCCTATCACTACAACAAAATTTGGAGGTACACAAGAACGCCTTGATAAAAGTACAGAGCGAGGCTTATGTACCCAATAATATAACTAGCGGAGAAATGGCCAACATGGTCGGTCAGGTGCTGGAAAGCCATAAGATTATCTTCCACGAAGATGAGCTACCATAGGTCTGAATCACAATCGAGCATTGCATATTACGGTACAATTTGAAGACAAGTTCATTGCCAGGGTCCTGGTTGATGGAGGTTCGAGTCTAAATATTTGTCCGTTGGACACCCTGAAAAGGTTGGACAAAGGTTTCCATGAAATATAGACCGGAGCATGAATGTGAAGGCTTTCGATGGGTCCTAAAGGGCCACGATCGGGGAAATCAGCCTTTGCTTGCAGATGGGGCCAACTTGGTTTGACGTTGAATTCCGAGTGCTTGACATACCAGCCTCATATAATCTTTTGTTGGGCCACCCATGGATCCATGATGCTGGAGCCGTGCCCTCCACACTACATCAAGCCGTAAAATTCGAATGGAACCGTCAGGAGGTAATCATTCATGGAGATGGGAGTAACCCCATCTACACTAGTCAAACCTTCCCGGCCATCGGACAGAGAAGAAGGCTAGAAGGGGAAACCTATCATCACATTGAACGGGTCAATGCCGTCAAGAAGGATAAGTGGTGGAGTAACAAAATAGAAAGCATACTAGCATGGTCCGGATATGAACCCGGCGAAGGGTTGGGAAAGAACCTCCAGGGTATCACCAAGCCGATACGGCTGAAAAATCATGGTACCACCTTTGGGCTCGGATACCAGTATACATGGAAAGATTACAATGATTGGTCGCCTCCATGGCGTGTACCGTATTACCCTTTTGAGCAACCGGTACCATGTTTAGAACAAGCTTTCCACCAGGCTGACACAATATGGGGAACTGCACAAGAAGAAGCACTAGCCGAGCTGAAGGATCTGTTCTTGGAAGACGAGGACATGGATTGTTGTGCCATAATTGAGGAGGAGGAGGAAGAAGGCTTCACCATTCAGACTGTGGCGAAGGGAGATGTTCTCAGAAACTGGACCGTCATACAATCCCGAGCCCGCCGAGTCCCTAGGTAGCTTGGCAGAATTTATAGCCGTTTTAGGCATTTAAACTTTCCAGCAATTTTGTTTTAAGATTTCTTCATTTCAAAATAAATGCTCGATCCACCGAGCCAAGCTTTGTTGAACAATTTTCTCAGTTTTAATCGAATGCATTTGTCCTTTACCATTATTCATTACTATTTTAATACTTTTCCCTTCTACAGTGTTATTATTACTTTTCCTGATGAACCAGTGACTATGACATGTAATGAGGCAACGCAACATGAGAATAGTGACTCAGAGGAAGTAGATGAGATACCCGAGGAAATTGTCCGAGAAGTTGAGAATTTTGAGAACAAGCCTAAGTCCAACTTAGACGAAACAGAAGCAGTAAATTTGGGAGACGCCGAGACCATCAAAGAGACCCGCATTAGCATTCACTTGTCGCCAACAGAGAAGAAAGAATACATCCATTTTCTAAAGGAATATGAGGACATCTTCGCATGGTCGTATGACGGTATGACCGGTTTGAGCACATCTATAGTGTCTCACAAGTTGCCTACTAACCCCATGTGTCCGCCAGTCAAACAGAAACTCAGAAAATTCAAACCAGACATGAGTTTGAAAATCAAGGAGGAAGTTACCAAGCAGATCAAAGCCAAAGTTCTCAGGGTGGTTGAGTACCCAACCTGGTTAGCGAACATTGTGCCAGTTCCGAAGAAGGACGGGAAGGTCCGAGTATGTGTTGATTATCGGGATTTAAACAGAGCAAGTCCCAAAGACGACTTCCCACTGCAAAATATACATATCCTGATCGATAACTGCGCCAAGCATGAACTCCAATCCTTTGTAGATTGCTTCGCAGGTTATCACCAGATCTGGATGGATGAAGAAGATGCTGAGAAGACAACTTTTATTATGCCTTGGGGTGTATACTGTTACAAGATGATGCCACTCGGTCTAAAGAATGTTCGCACCAGGGCAGTTGGTATTAAAGAAAATCTTCCCTCATCAAGATGAAGCCAAAGGGAAATTCTCTCCCAACTGGCAAGGTCCGTATATGGTTCACAGGGTCCTGACAGGAGGAGCACTCATACTTGCAGAGATGGACAGAGAAATCTGGCCAAAACCAATCAATTCAGACGCAATCAAGAGATACTATGCCTAGATTATTTCATATTTCTTTTTTGATGTAATTGAACTACGCTTGACCTGATTCCGGTTTAAGAGGGGATACGTAGGCAGCCTTATGGGTTTGGTCGTATCATAATAAAATTTTCATTTCCCCCAAGATTAGAAACTGGAGCAGAATTTTGAGGGGGATCCTCAAAATTCCGGGACAAGTCCAGCTAGCGCCATCACATGCCAAGAAGCCAGTAATCAGTCAAGAACTGGGGCACAATTTTGAGAAGGATTCTCAAAATTGGAAGAAGATTCAGCAGGGTCCGCCATCCGCAAACAGTTAAAAATCATCTACCAAACTGGGGCAGAATTTTGAGGAGGACCCTAAAAAATTCCAACATAAGAGAGCTCCAATGCCTTTGAAATGTGTCACAGTCGCTAGTTCATCAAAATTACTTGATATATCAATACGCTTCCAAAATGATTCTATTTTATCAATGAATGTATATTTTTCGAAAATTCTATTTTCATAACGGTTAGGTGCTACCTAGGGGAACTCGAAGGGGGGTTTCCAGAGCGGAGTAGAGCAAGGCCGGCAGACGAAGCAAGAACCAACCTCCCCTCATAAAACATACAATTTTTCTTTGAACGCAGGTACATTTGACGTAACGGTAGCATTCACGAAACGTGTATACACAAAGCAAATTCACCATCCATCCGACAATCAGACACTGAATATATCCCAGCTAAGATATACTCTACCCTTATCTACTATTTTCTCTTTGCATGAGTCTAATCTCTGACTCCACATTTGCATGAGTCTAATCCTTAACTCCATACTTGCATGAGTCTAATCTTTGAATCCACACTTGCATGAGTCTAATCTCTAACTCCACATTTGCATGAGTCTAATCCTTGACTCCATACTTGCATGAGTCTAATCTCTGACTCCACACTTGCATGAGTCTAATCTCTGACTCCACATTTGCATAAGTCTAATACTTGACTCCATACTTGCATGAGTCTAATCTCTAACTCTACATTTGCATGAGCCTAATCCTTGACTCCATATTTGCATGAGTCCAATCCTTGACTCCATGTTTGCATGAGTCTAATCTCTGACTCCACATTTGCATGAGTCTAATCCTTGACTCCATATTTGCATGAGTCTAATCTCTGACTCCATACTTGCATGAGTCTAATCTCTGACTCCATATTTTCATTAGTCTAATCCCGGACTCCATATCTGCATAAGGCTAAGCATTGCCTTCTCTTTGCATGAGGTTAAGCTTTACCTCCATATCTGCATAAGGCTAAGCACTGCCTTCCATTTGCATGAGACTAAGCCATGTCCCGAATCTTGCATGAGGTTAAGCTCTACCTCCATATTTGCATAAGGCTAACTCCTGCCTCCCTCTTGCATGAGTCTAAGCCCTGACTCCCTATTTGCATGAGGCTAATCCTTGCCTCCATATTTGCATAAGGCTAATCCTTGCCTCCCCACTCGCATAAGGCTAGTCCTTGCCTCCCCACTTGCACGGGACTAAGCACCATCCCTCTTTGCACAGATATTGCTCTATTTCTACTATTATCTACCTGCTTTTCAATCAGGCTAAGCTCTGCCCTCCATTTCACAAGACTAAGCCTTGTCTTGTTACATCATATTGTTGCTTCTCATAGGCTGAAACATCGCCAATCTGTCCAAAGGCGTCATAGTCTAAAGGCATCATTCTCATAGCCGGAAGACACCATGCTATGGCCTGAGGATCCCTCAAACTTGCATATCATTATTCAAAGGCATCATGGTTCGGAGGCACCATTTTCATGGCCCGAGAACACCATTTCATACACCATCTTCATTGCCTGTGAATCCCTCACTTAAATAATTCATGGCCAGGACATCATGGTCAAGGACGTCATCTTTAACCGTCCGAAGACACTTCATGGTCCAAAGGGAATTTGCGTCATGTTTAAGTTTTCGCAAATATGTTTGTAGCATCTTCTATCTGCAGGTAACCAGTAAGCAACCACTATCCTAGCAGGAGGATCTCGCTCCAAATCCTCCAACCGTCCCGAGCCTTAAACGCTCATCGTAGCTGCTTCCACATTTCGTGTCCGTCTTGCAATAATTTCATCAGCATACTCCGCGGGTGAATCCAGAACTATACATGGCCTGATTCCTGTAAGACCAGGGATATATAGGCAGCTCGAAAATCGGAGTTCAGCCTCCGTCTTTCAAAACGTCCCATCCGGTCAAAATTGGCCATCATTTCTTTACCCGAAAACTCTTTCATCCTTCCCGGGTAAAGATGGGCAGCTGTTGATACCTAATTTTTACCCTTAATATTTCTAAATATGCATAAATACCTCAAATAGCATATATATGCATATATAAGCATGCACAATGTTTTTTATAATTTTTCCATGATTTTAAGGATTTAAATTGATTTATTTTCTTCCCTTTTATTCACAAAACCCCCATTAATTATTTCCCAAATTATTTTTATGATGATTTATTCATTTAATCTCTATACTTATGGAAAAATATGGTTGATATATTTTTATGCATTTTTTATAATTGCATTTGGTATTTTCAAGCTAAATTGCATATAATTGCAATATTGGCCCTTTTATGTATAATTACATTTTATATGCGTGAAATTGGTCCATATATTTTTAAAATGATAATTAAATATTTTAAATCATCTTGGCACATTAAATTATTTTCCAGAAACTACTTATTATAATAAATTAAAATGGGAAAGGTGGCTATTTAAATTATATCCAGATTTGGCTTTCAATTGTAGCCCAAATTGAACCCATTCCCCAGCCCAATTTCATACCCAATTAACCCGACCCAGACCCTATATACACCTACCCAAACCTGGAACCCATCTACCCGATCAGATCCTGGCCGTTGATCTCCCAGATCAACGGTCCATACGACCCCTTTCCCTTTTAAATTCCTAAGACCACCCTAACCCTAGCCATTCTTCACAGCCCGCCGCCTTTGAATCCTCTGGTCTCCTCTCTTCTCTCAACCTAACCCTAATCCCTCTTCAACCACTACCTCCTTCTCTGATCTTCTCCGGTGACCACCTTTCAACCCCAAGCCTCCAATGGTTTCTCCATCGCCTTGCTCATCCTCTTTGAGGCCTTCAAGGCCTGGCCACGCGACTTGTATCTAGGGCTGCTGTTTTGGTTGTTCATGGCTTTTATCTCTCTCTTT
>NW_017670373.1:262203-281142 GCF_001879085.1 Nicotiana attenuata | reverse complement strand
AGTCGGCTGCCTCGTTGCGGACCCGAGTTTGGTAGAACTCCTAATCCCTTTCAATTTGTCTTAAATTTTCTATTTTTCTTATTTGATTTGTTAGTTTGTTTAGGTTTAAGTTCTGATAATGATCGATCCACTACTTCGGATAGTATTATTTCTGATTTCGACGCTTAGTTAGTTATGTTGTGATCAATTACTTCACTATAATATATATTTTGCCTAATCGTAGATTTTTATTTTTTCCCCTGGATTGATCATATCAGCATTAGTTTAATTGGCTAAGTTGAATGCTGAATTGTTTGCTTTTACATTGGTTTGAATTGTTTTGTTAGTTTGATATTAGTTTGTGAAGGGTAAAAGGTAAATAATGAAGTAGGGTACATGTTTGGTTTACTTTTTACTATTTGTGGACTATTTGGAGTACAATACTCCAAACATTGTTCATAGTTGGTAAAAGTTTGTCCTTTGGACAATTTTTTGACCAAAAAATTTGTCCTTTGAATAGTTTGGACATATTATTGGTGAAAAATCTGTCCTTTGGACAGATGGGTAATAATAATTCAAGGTCTTCTCTCTCCTATAAAGAGAGGGTCTTTCTTTCACTTTAAAGAGAACACACACTCTATCACTGGAAAAATCAATATTTTACATTTGAAAAAAAAGAAGAAAGAAAGACACAACTTATGAAAAATCATCAGCTGAACATCCAAAAGTAAGCTGAAAACTAAAAGTTTGTGAGTTCTTTCTTCCTTTCCTAAGCCATTAAGCTTTTGGTTTGAGCTTCTGATTCGTATTGGGTTCAATGGATTGGTTTGATGTGTTTCGATAGTGATATACGAAGCCGAATCCGTTATTGCTGTCTTGCTTTTAAATCTGCAATCTAGGTAACTTTTCTAGCTTGTAAAGTAGTTTATTTTCAAAGAAATAGAAGCGTGAAGTCCTTACTTGATTTCTGAATATTCTTGCAACTTTCTGGTTAGATCTTTACGCTACTAAAAGTAGTGTTTGTTCTTGTATAAATGCTGGCCATGCAAACTAGAAAAGGAAAATGCTGTTAATTTTTAATTCCTCCATAAAGTTTAAGTGTTGAAATTTTATCTTGACTCTTTAAGCATCCTTATGGCATCTTCTATGAGTAGCTTTAGCCACTTAATCCTATTTGATATATCGAGTTTACTTTGTTGTGAAAATAAGTGATTAAGTGTTAGAGCTTAGTAAAGAAAATTGCATCTCAAAAGGTCCGAATCTTTACTGCCTTTTTATATGCTTGTGTAAATATGTTGTGGCATTCATTGATAGTTGAAAGTGAGAACTTTTCGGATTCACGTGTTTTCTTGACATGCTTGGCAACGCTTTTTTATCCTCTCCTCTAATCATGAATATTTTAAACTCTTAGCTTGTATTATTTTTGTTTACCTAAGCTTGATGAAATATTTGTATATATGTTAGTTTTCACCTTTGTTAGTGTTAATGAGGACATAATCTTTTGCAAGTTCAGAGTGTTTCTTTGGGAATTAATTTTACGGCAAATTCCATCAAGTAACTCGAACAACAGTCAGAATATTTCTTTTTATAAATAAGAATAATTTTATCTTCTTAATAAAAGTGCTAGGTAAATTTTAGGAACAACTGTAGCTTTATATTAGTTTCGTGATTTTAATTAATAACAACAATAATAAGAATAAGGTTATAAGTAGGTTTAATATTAACTAAGTTTTGTACATCGTCTTAACACCATTAAGCTACAAATAGGCATTTTATTTTACGATAAAGATGAACAATTATTTTTCCATAATCTAACCGCTATAGTATTTATCTTAACTAAGATAAATAATTTTGTCTTAACCAATGTCGGGAAGACTCGCTTCGGAATAAAGGCATAAATAAAAATGAGAAGGTTGTAACGTACACGTCTTGTTTCAATTCTTTCAAGTATTAAAAGTTTATTTAATTAACTTCGAGTTGGCTCCACTTTTGGATACGACACACGAACTAAGGTTGGGGATACTCGTCTTGGTTAGTGTAAGCTAGGGTCGGGGATACTCGTCCTAGTTTGAGATTAATAAAGTCATCAACATAAAAGGGGACATAGGCAAACATGAAAATCAAATAAAACGCAGTTTATCCCCAAAATGCATTTTTCTCTGAAACTGTCCCTATCGCTCGATGTTTTCTGATCCTAACAAGCTTTTAAAAAGAGTCCCTAGGTAACTACTAAGGTGTAACATCTGAGTCTAAAAAGGGTTTGTCTGTTTCTGCATATTCACTTAGATTTCCTGCTTTAGGATATTAATTAATAAAAGACCTTAAATGTTCTTGAGTCGTGCTGCTTATGTGTTTGTTTGAGGAGGGAACTCTGAGCCTCTTAATTGTTCCCATTATGTGTGAATGTCCTAAATGCTTTTGACTGTCGCCTTAGAATTTTTGCCTTTTAAAACCATAGGGGTACATCTAGAACCACCTATAGGTAGAGGTCCTAACTCCCTCCAGGACCATTAAGAAGGGACGGGTAGCAGCATGTGATAGGAATCATTGACCAAATACTCGCTTTGCATGACCAATAAGGGGATGGGAAGGATAGAGATGGGATATGATGACTACGCGCTAATGTCACGTGTAGCCCCTCATTGAGGAGTGTTTACCAGACATCGCGTGGGGGTGCTCCTATAGGATAACAAACCTAGGACCCCTCCTTACCAAATCCTTTATTTAAACCTTTGTTCAAACCTTTATCTTACTACTTGAGTTACCCAACGTGCTTTACTTGCAACTTATTCGATTCAACCGTTTATATGGACTAATTTGTGAATATAAGTTCGGTCGGGACCTACAGTTGTGGACCAAGAGGGGTGCCTAAGACCTTCCCCTCGAGGTTACTTCGAGCCCTTACCCTAATCTCTGGTAACGCAAACCAACCCAAGAGTTAATCGCTCTAGGGTTCCCTAACGCACCGTAATCCGTTAGGTGACGACTCTTCAAATACCCAATTCCCAAAAGGAAGTGAGTCATTACACCCCGTGAATGTCAAAACCCGGACATCTCCCCGTCAAAAGGGAGGGAAAAAGGGGGCGCGATAGAGAGTTGACTTTGTTTATATCGGATCCGGATTATAGTTCTAGGAGTTGGTATAGATCTGGTTTGTCATTCGAGACTTGCATGCAAAATTTGATGGCGTTTCGGGGTGATTTGGTATAGTCCCTCACCAATTTTAGAAGTTTAAAAGTTCATTAGTTCATTACGCTTGAATTGATGTGTGATTCATGGTTTGGATAATGTTTTCTGTTATTTGAGGCCTCGATTAGGTTCGTATTATGTTTTGGAACTGGTTTGTGTGATTGGACGGGGTCCCGGGGGCCTCGGGTGTGGTTAGATTGTGTCACGCTCTTAGTTGATGTTTCAACATTGTTTCTTTGGGAATAAAGGGTACTATATTGCAAAAATGACCTTTGATTTATGATTAGATTGAATCATTAGATCCATATCGTAATAATGGAACCAAAGCAATAAGAATCATCGAATTTCGAGGTCGGATGAGAGAGTTATGCCCATTTTGGTGTCGGGAATGATAGTTGGTTTCTGGTGCGAACTTTTGTTCTTCGCGAACACGAGAGAGGTTCCGCGATTGCGAAAAAGGATTTCTGGGTTGACCAGTCAACACGAAAAATTGCTCTTCTGGAAAGCGAAGGTCTCCCGCGAAGGGGATGAACAAAAATCATCTAGGCAGTGTTTTCAACCGAGTATTTTTGTATTTTGAGCATATCTTGAGTTCTAAAGCTCTGTTTGAGGTGTTTTTTGCGGCGTTGTTCTCGTCTCAACAAGACGGTAAATATATGACCTTTATTTTGATATTTTTCCATGATTATTTTCGTTGCTTATTATTTTTATCCGTATTTGGATGGTGGAAATTAGGGTTTTGAGCCCCAAAGCTGAGAAATGGTAAATTCTTGATTTAAGGGACAATTCATGGATGAAATTTGATGATTTTCTAGAAGTATACTACATAAGTTAAGTTTAATATTTATTTTCAACAATTTTTGGAATCCGGGAACGTGGCCCTAGGCGTAGACCTTGTTGACTTTTCGAGTGGAGTTGAGAATTGTTACAAATTGTAAAATTATGAGTATTGGAGTATATTTTGAATTCTTTGCACATTTTTTTGATTAGTTTCGGATCGTTTGGCATCGGTTTGAGGAATTAGAGAGGCGTTGGAGCCGGTTATCGGATTTCGAGGTGAGGTAAATCTCTTGTCTAACCTTGTGAGCGGGAAACTACCCCTTAGATATCAAATTGTTTTGTGCTACTATTTATGGGTGCTACATACGCATGAGGTGACAAGAGTCCGTATGTAGATAAAGCATGTTTATGTCGGGGTCGACTTAAGACTCTATCTTGTAATATTTAAATTATGTGAACTCAATTTGCTAGCTTAATTAATTTAATTTATAATTTAAATTATTTAGGAACATATTAGGCCGAGGTTTATCACCTTGAGTTGTTTGGAAAGATATTTGATAAACGGTAAAAATTATATTCATCTTATGCACCGTACTTGTGTTGTAAGCACGTGACTCGTAATTCGTTAAGTTTATTCCTTTGTTGTGGATCGGGTTGAACGCCTCGGCAGTATATTGAGATGCATTTTTGGTTTGTGCCGATTGACCCTCTACAGTGTACACACTACTATGGATCGGGCCGTACGACCTCAGCATAATCGTGAGTAATACCGCTAGGAGTCCGAATATTCGTGAGATGCCCCTTTTATTGAGACTTGGCATTTGTATGGTATTCCTTGTCCATTTGAGTTTATATTTGATATTTCTGATATATTGAGATAGCATATGACATATGAGAGGTTTATACTGTCAAAAGAAAAATTGGGGAATTATGTGAGTTACAGTTTTTATCTCATGGTTATTGTTGTGTATCATACCTGTTTATAATCTATTAAAAAGGGCAGCCCGGTGCACTAAGATCCCGCTATAAGCGGAGTCCGAGGAAGGACCAGACCACAAGGGTCTATCGTACACAGCCTTACCTTGCATTTTTGCAAGAGGCTATTTCCACGGCTCGAACCTGTGACCTCCTGGTCACATAGCAGCATCTATACCAGTTACGCCAAGGCTCCCCTTCAATCTATTATATTATTTTATTGGACCACTAGTAAGTGTCGTTGTCCACCGCTCGTCACTATTTCTCCGGGGATAGACTAGATACTTACTGGGTACGCGTTAATTTACGTACTCATGCTGCACTTCTGCACTCAATGTGCAGGATCTGACAAGTTTATTTGGTGGCCATCTTGGTGCGTAGGCGCAACTGCTAAGGGAAATTTATGGTGAGCTGCTTCCTATGCCACGCATCGTAGCCCACAGAGTCTCCATTTTATTTATTTACTTTATACTGTCTATTTTATATTTCAGACAGAGGCTGTTTTATTATTTCACTCTTTAGAGACGCTCATGCACTTGTGACATCACATTTGGGATGTTCTAGTATTTGTTTGTGGCTTTCCTTAGCATTTACTTAATTTTATTATGTATTCTATTTAAATTGTATGTTTCCAAGATTTTTATGCGCTAATTTTGTTATCTAATAAAATTCACGACTTCAAAAATAATAAAATGAATAATTAAGTTGGTAGTTCATAGTTGGCCAGCCTAAGGGCGACGTTGGGCGCCATCATAACCTATAATGGGAATTGGGTCATGACAGCTTGATATCAGAGGCCTAGGTTAACTTGGTCTCACGAGTCATGAGCGAGTCTAGTAGAGTCTTGCGGATCGGTACAGAGATGTCTGTAATTATCTTCGAGAGGCTACAGTGTTGTTAGGAGCACTTCCTTCTTGATTCCTCGTCTTGCGATTTGATTCCATTGAAACTTATGCCTTCATTTCCTTCCTACTCATTCTTATATGATGTTGACCGCTTGTTATTAATTGGGCATCGAGAAGTTGCAGTGGTACTACAGACATGGTGCAAGATGTTTCTTCCTACGTATTCGGGCAGGCTATTATTGTCACCTTACGGAAGGGTGTTCTGTTATTTCAGCCCAATATTAGTATTGCCTATGGTTTTAAGGCTATGCATAGATTATTATGATGTTCGTGTGTTGTTATCGTGTAGTGTTGGTGTAATGGTAGGGTGCTTATTTATGCGTCGAGGCAGTGAATGACACGAAAGGAGGATTTCTTGGTGCATGGTTTAGAGGTTCGACATTTAATTCTTGAGGAGGAAAAGCAATTGGACTATGGATGTTTAGGCCTTGGTTGATGGATTAGCAAGAGCATATATTTTCTAACTTGATGGAAATTCTCATTTGTGATGTGGTGTCGTCGTCCTTATTTGAGCGCATTAAGGCTCGTTGGTGTTATGGTGTTCTTTTATTTACCTTCGGGGTAGGGTGTTGTGAAAGGGTGCCTGAGAAGCGATTGTCAAAAATGCCAGTGGGTAGCTATTTTAGAGTCGAAGTGGTGTTTCTAATGTTGATGGCTCGAGATAGACGATCTTCGAGGGGGATTAGAATTGGTAGCAATTTATTAGTTCGGGTGCTATAGATATGGATTTTTGTTTGAGGCAGTATTTGGCCAGCGAAGGATGGGGAAGGGCATGGTGGGAGGTGTCCCTCGGAGGTTGAATTGCTAGCAGGTCAAGTACGGACAACAGAGCCTGAGAAGTTTTCTAAGGAGATGGTTTAACCGAAGTGGGAGTGGCCGAATAACGTATGGATTCTGTGGTAGGATATTCACATGCTTTGAGAAAGTTTGGAGTGATTTGGGGATCATGGTGGATAATAAGTAAGCATATACATTTCATTTGGGATGGTGGTTGTTGAACGGAGGAAGCTTGAATATGATGGAATAGAGTACTCTTGGAATGAATAGGGGTGTGAAAGCTTCAGTATCATTTTAGTATGCAACATGACTTCGAGTTTTGGGACGTATAGTTGGACCATCAGTTGATGCTAATAGAGAATGAACGGACTCTTACAGCCGATGGACGAGCATGGGCTCAGGAGGGTTTACTGATTTCATGGTAGTTGTAACCAGGGCAATGTTGTTAGGAGGTGTCGATATAGACTTATACAGGTGGGCTATCTCCAGTGAGTAGGCTAGTATTTGCGTGATTTTGATGAAGTTCCTATGAAAAGTTCTACTTTCTACCCAGCGGGAGGCATGTACTGCGATGTGAGTTTGGATCGCTTGAAGAAGATGGTACGATAGTCAGGAGGTCGAATGTGCGATTATGGATGATAATTTAGAATGTGTTATGAAATGGTTAACAAGTGATTACACGAAATTTGGCGGGTTAACAGTGTGAGATTATGGCATTTGAGAGCCCACCGTCTACGATTACATCACGTGGTGGTGCGCCAGTGCGGTTTCGGGTTATTGGTGCATTGGTGTATTAATTATGACTAAGAAAAGAAAACATCAATGGTAATTCGAGCAAAGAACTTGATGAATGTGTGCAATATTTTGACTTATCGATTCATGTGCAGATTTTAGGATAACTTAGAGTTTATGTTTCTTATGGATATGATGTACAAGGAGAAGATACATCTGGTTGCTTCTTTGGGAGTGTTCATATGCTAACAACACACTAGAGTTTGGCTATATATTTTGGACCAGGTCAAAGTGGGTGACTCTCAACAATGGCTCTTGTGGGCTCAAGAATTTAAGCGTAGTGTCTAAGGATTTTGGGTTCATATGCGGCTGAAGATCGAGATTTTGCAGCAGAGTGTGAAGAATGCTTGGGGAATTTCTATGTTTTCAATGGGTCTGCGGTGCAATGTTAGAAAATGGGAGAAACAGCTTTGGATTCGTAGAAGATCTAATCAGCGCATGTGTATCAGTTGTAGTCTCGTGATTTGTGGTCATTCAGGATGAGCGTTGTTTGAGGTCTGTTATGCATTTGAATAGAACTACCATTTCAAATGCAAGTCGAGAGTATATTGGGAGAAGTTGAGTAAATTAGTAATGGTTCTAATCAGCATGGTTGTGGAAATGATCAATTCCTTCAGTGTGTTAAGCTATATAGGTGATTCGTGTCTGAACGTGCGGACTTGACAGCCACCGCAATTTGATTGATTTTGAAGTATTTGATTTGGATGGCCTTGTTATGTGTAAATGAATTCCAAAAGAGTTATGGCGGTTTAGACGATAACTTGAGGTTTGCATTCTGCGGTTATGGGAATTCTGTGGCATGTTGCATTCCTCTGAAATGTGTTGAGTGAAAGGGTTCTAGATGATGAAGTGTTTATTCTATTGGTGGTTCAAAAGTTATGATGGAATTCTTGTACTCTCGCGTAGTGGCATGATAGGTGCAGTGGGTGGTATGGAAATTGAAGTTGAGGGTCAAGGTTGTGGATCGGTGTTGATAAGAATGTCACGAGCTCGGAGGAGCAGGGCAGGAATTCAAATGTTCAGAGTATGCTGGCACTATTTTCAGGCAGCCACGAGGATGGTTTGTTTCGGTGTAGGAGTGTTAGGTATTGAAATGCGGATGCTTGGCTAGTACTATATAAATAGCATGGTCAATGGCCATTGATGTTCACATTTTGCTACGTGGTGCGGAAGATTGTGGGAGTATATCCCACGAGAAGATCGTATTTGTGTGATGTGTTAGTCATTTTATTATTAGGGATCGAAATCGGGTATGGAGATTCTAGTACTGTTGCTAATGGGAGTGTTTATGCCTGAGGGGCACTCTATTCCTTTGGTTGTGGACCGTGGGGGTTTGTTCCAGATTGGAACACTACTTGTATGTGTCATGAATAGGGTCATTATGGATCTTTGAAAGGTTATTGGGCCAGTATGGGGAGATCGAAATCGATTTGAGGTGTGTTGGTATATATAATGTGCATGTATGCTCTACATTAGGTTGGATGTGTTCCTTCAGCCTAGCATTGCTTATGGAGGAGTCTTCGGGCATTGGATATTATTCCTGTTGTGAGCCATTCTATGTGAAGCAGCTTGATTATTCGCATATGTGTTGTGGTCCCGTGTAGCTAGTGGTATTATATGAGCAAGATGACTCTTGAGATGTAGGTCATTTGTTGCACCTTAGTCGTTCATGGGTTTTTGTAGCGCATGGAGCTATCCATCTTCCTAGAGTTGTATTTATACACTTGGCGTGCTTGTGGCCGATATTCGAGCATTTCGTGGGTATGAGCATTATGGCTTGATGGGTATTTCCTTATTGATTGTCATGTGTGGATCAGGTTGCACGCTGCCACAGGGCATGATGTTCGGGTAGGGTTGCACGCCGCAACAGTATCATGTTTTGATCGGGTTGCACGCCGCAACAGTATCATGTTTGGATCAAATTGCACGCTGCAACAGTATCATGTTTGGATCGGGTTGCACGCTACAATGGTATCGTGTGTGTATTGGGTTGCATGATGCAACAATGAGGTGTTGAGTGCGGTTCCTTATACTTATTTTGTGTGCCTTGTTTATCATCTCTGAGATAGGTTCATAGCATCCGTTGGTCCGTTTATTTGTTACGCGGGCTGGATAGCTCTTTACTTGAGTTCATTTTTCCTTTGTTAGTCGTATTCGAGTTGTGGCTTGTTGATGCATTGATGTCGCCGTATGAGATTTTAGATGGTGTTTGAGGTGGCTTATTGTCCGAGCAGCTTTCACTGGGTGAGACAATGTTATTGGACCTGAGGTCAGTGCGATCGAATTTATAAGGTATAATAAAGGGAAAATGTCACTATTCAGTTCGGAATGAGGCAAGGGTTCTTGTTGATTGGAGGAATTCCATGAATTTTTGATTTGGCAGGTTGTTATGAGTTTCTACACATCATTACAGCGTTGCAAGGGTTAGAACCGGACTTATGTGTGTTATGAGATATACTACGAGCATCAAATTCGTGAATTTGCAGCAATCCTTGTTAGAGAATGTTTTCTTTGGCATGTGAATTATGCGGTGCGACGTGTGATTACAGCATGGGTGGCTGGGCATGTTTTGGGTTTAGCATATTGAGATTTATAAGGTGCTCGTATGTTAGAATCAGGTCTCATAGAGAATTCCAAATGTTGGAAATTTGGTGCTAAGGCATATGGGCTAAGGTAGCAGGAAGGACCTTCAGTCTGTCTCGAGCCAGTACGCTCGTGTGGGTTGTGGTGGAATGGGTAGGTGCACGAGGTGTTAAACAACGATTTTGGGCAACTCCGTAGCAATTCTTGGCACGTTCGAGGACGAACGTATGTTTAAGTGGGGAAGGTATAACGACCCGACTGGTCGTTTTGAGCTCTAGCGCGTCGTTCGGTGGTTTGAGGCCTTGAGTAGCTTCACTTCATGTCTTATGACTTGCACGTGTAGTCGGATTAGAGTTTCGGGAAGATCAAAGTTGGTTTGGAAGAATAATTCTTAAATCGGAAGCTTTAAGGTGAAAGAGTTGACCAAGGTTTAAATTTTGAGTACACGACCTCGGATCGGAGTTTTGGCGGTTCTATTAGGCACGGATGATGATTTTGGACTTAGGCGTATGTCCGAATTTGGATTTGGAAGTCTGCAGGTTGATTTGATGCTTTTTAGGAAAAGCTGGATGATTGAAGGTTTAGAAGGTTAATAGATTTGACCGAAAGTTGACTTTGTTAATATTGGATCCGAATTATAGTTCCGGGAGTTGGTATAGGTTCGTATGTCATATGAGACTTGCCTGAAAAATTTGAGGTCATTCCGGGTTGATTTGGTATAGTTCGGCATGAGTTTTAGAAGTTTAAAAGTTCATTAGTTCATTAGGCTTTAATTGATGTGCGATTCATGGTTTTGATGTTGTTTGGTTTGATTTGAGACCTCGAGCAGGTTCGTGTTATGTTTTGGGACAGGTTTGTGTGATTGGACAGGTTCCCGGTGGCCTCGGGTGTGTTTCGATTTTGTCGCGCTCTTATTTGATCTTACGACGTCGTTTCTTTGGGAATAAAGGGTACTATATTGAGAAAACGACCTTTGATTTGTGATTATATTGAACCATTAAATCCGTATCGTAATTACAGAACCACATCAATAAGAATCATTGAATTCAGAGGTAGTATGAGAGAGGTATGCGCATTTTCGTATCGGGAAAGATTGATGGTTTCTGGTGCGAACTTTTGTTCTTCGCGAACACGAGAGAGGTTCCGCGAACGCGAAGAAGGATTTTTGTGTTGACCGGTCACGCAAAAAATGCTCTTCACGAACGCGAAGGTTTCCCGTGAGGGCGATGAACAAAAATCACCTGGGCACCGAGTATTTTAATATTTTGAGCATATCTTCAGTTCTAGAGCTCTGTTTGAGGTGATTTTCACGGTGTTGTTCTCGGCTCTACAAGGGGTTAAATATCTTATCTTTGTTTTGATTTTTATTCCATGATTATATTTGTTGCTTATTATTTTTATCCGTATTAGGATGGTAGAAATTTGGGTTTTGAGCCCCAAAGTTGAGAAATGGTAAATCCTTGATTTGAGGGACAATTAGCGAATGAAATTGGATGATTTGCTGGATATATACTATATAAGTTAAGGTTAATATTTATTTTTGATAATTTTTGGAATCCGGGCATGTGGCCCTGGGCGTTGACCTTGTTGACTTTTCAAGCGGAGTTGGGAATTGTTACAAATGGTTAAATTACAAGTATTGGAGTATATTTTGATTGCTTTGCACATTTTTTGATTAGTTTCGGAATGTTTGTCATCGGTTTGAGGAGTTAGAGAGGCGTTGGAGCCGGTTATCGGATTTCGGAGCGAGTAAGTCTCATGTCTAACCTTGTGAGGGAGAAACTACCCCTTAGGTATCAAATTGTTATGTGCTACAAGTTGTAGGTGATACGTACGCACGAGGTGACGAGATTCCGCTCATAACTAAAGCATGTTCATGTCCTGGTAGACTTTGGACTCTATATTGTAATATTTGAATTATTTGAACTCAATTTGCTATCTTAATTAATTGAATTTTATAACAGAAATTGATTTAGGAACATATTAGGCCGAGCTTTATCGCTTTGAGTTGTTTGGAAAGATATTTGATAAACGCTAAAAAATATATTCACCTTATGCTCCGTACTTGTGTTGTAATAACGTGACTCGTAATTCGTTAAGTTTCTTCCTTTCTTGTGGATCGGGTGGAACGTATCGGCAGTATGTGTGTTACAATTTTTATCTCATGGCTACTGTTGTATTTCATACCTGTTTATAATCTATTATATTATTTTATTGGACCACTAGTAAGTGTCGATGTCGATTCATCATCACTACTTCTCCGGGGTTAGGCTAGATACTTATTGGGTATGCATTGATTTACGTGCTCATGCTGCACTTCTGCACTAAATGTGCAGGATTTGACAGGTTCATTTGGTGGCCATCTTGGCGTGTCGGCGCAACTGCTGAGGGGACTTTATGGTGAGCTGCTTCCTATGCTACGCACCGCAACCCACAAAGTCTCCATCTTATTTATTTACTTTATCCTGTCTAATTTATATTCCAGACAGAGGTTGTATTATTAATGCACTCTTTAGTAGACGCCCATGCACTTGTGACACCGGATTTTGGGATATTCTAGAATTTGTTTGTGGTTTTTCTTAGCATTTACACACTTTTATTATCTTCTATTTAAATTGTAAGTTTTTATAATTTGTATGCGTTAATTTCTTTATCTAATAAAATTCACGACTTCGAAAATAATAAAATGAATAATTAAGTGTGTAGTTCACTGTTGGCTTGCCTAATGACGACGTTGGGCGCCATCACTGCCTATAGTGGGAATTGGGTCGTGACAGGTTGTACTCATATTACACGTGCACTTCTTGTGAAGACCTGAATATTGGTACTAGCAGAGTCCAGAGAGGTGCTTAGACGATATAGGGCAGACGATTTGAGGTAAAGTTGCATTCTGTTCGCAGGCCTTGAGTCATCTTCTAATTGCTATTGTACAGTTTCAATTTTTCATATAGTGTTGTATTTCTTTAAAAACAACGTATGTAATAAATTATAGAAACTCATGTAGTTCTGACTCCACATCTTAGGATGATTGGCGTTAGATGTAGGTTTAGACTTATTATGTATATCTTGGAATTGCTTTTATGCTATCTTATTATCCTGATATTAGTCATTTATTTCAGTTCTATCATATTTTCCTGTTGAGTGTTGGCTTACCTAGCAAGCGGTGTTAGGAGCCATCACAACCCCGGTTGGGTAGACTTTTGGGTCGTGGCATAAGTACACGAACAAACAAAATATGCAGAAGATATTTGAGTAACATGTTTTTCTTTACTTTGTAGCTGCAACATTCTGATGTTGAGCATATTTATGTATGTTTTAATGTTATTCTACCTATGCTTTAATCGCTTTTTGGTGCTATTTGGTGTTAAAAATGCCTAACATGTATTAATTATTGGTTTTATGACTAATTAAGTTGTGTGTGATAATTTAGAATATTTGGAGTGCAAAAATATGAAGAAAAGATGTTCCAGCTATAGGAGAAGAGGGTGGATGCGTGGCATCCAACCTTGAAAAAAAGGCTATATGGAGCACCCTTAGCAGTGAAATCTTAAGAAGGCATCCACCTTAGCATCCACACTTGGGTGCAACAAGGTTAAGGGAACAGAGGGTGGGCGGGAAGCATCCACCCAAGCATCCGATGCTGAGAAGTTCAAGTTGAGGCGGACACGCAGCATCCAACTGAGCATCAATTCCTAAGGCTGGTTCGGAAAAGGAAAAGGTAAACTTGGCCCACGACTTTGGGATGCAACATGTAAGCAATAAATGCATCTTTTTGGTCATCGAACACACTTTTTGAAGGCGATTAGACCTAGGGAGAGCAAGGAGCCGCTGTGGGAGGCCGGATTTTATCTTCTTCCGCCAAACTTAGTAATTTTGATATTTCTTTGTATGGTTTATTGTTTGGCTACCATGTCTATGTGGAGCTAAAGTTCACGTTCTAGGGTTGTGGTTCTTTCATGACTATTGTTATTATTGATCTTGGTTTCTTGATTTATCATATTAGTTTATTTATTCAATCCTACGCTTAATTATTATACTATCTACGAATCAAGAATTGAACTCGAAAGTGGGAATTCTAGATTGCATATAGGATTAAATAGAGCAAGTTCCTTAACCTGGCATCGGGAAACAGATTCGCGTAGGATAGACATATACCTAATTGCGTTGCTTGGTTGATTTACAGGAATTACAAATATGTTCTTGTTATTTCTTATTCCATAGACATATATGCGTTAGGTTAGCTTGAATAGGCGAGTAAGTGATAAGTTAGGATTTTAACGTGTTTTATGCCCATACTTGCCTACGCTTTTGTTATAAAATTGCAACAAAATAGTCCCAAAACGCTCACAAGTTGCACTTAGTTGCAGGTTTGATCGACAAAGCGACGAAAGTCAAATATCGGCTCAGAAAGGAGTGAAACCTGCTCAAGTGTCAAAGACCAAGGAAGTTGAGGAAAAGAGGCCCTAGTGCGGACCGCGCGACTGTGAATGCGGCCGCACTAGGAGGTTCAGAGAATGGCAGAGTTGAAGGGAAGGCTACGCGGCCGCGGTCAGGCTCCGTGGCCACGCTACACTTTTACGCGGTCCGCGGAGCAGAGATTCAGAGAGCCAAATATTTGACCACTTCCAAGCAAAGCGGCCCGCGTCTACTTCTGTGCGGCCGCGCTAACTTCCACCGCGGCCGCGCTACATTTTTACGCGGTCTGCGGTCCTCAACTTCAGAGAAGCAGAAACCAAGAGTTCAAGAGCCAATGCGGCCGCGGTCATGTTTGCGAGTCCGCGCTGACCCCGCAGGGGTATTTTTGTCCAGTTTTTCCAGCCCAGTATAAATAGGACTTTTTTTCCATTTTTAGGTCAAGTTTGATTTTTCTGAAGCTGCTGAGCTCGTGAGACCGAATAGTTTAGCCATTTTTGGCTCTTTTGCTCTTCAATATTGTATTTTCTTCCTAGTAATTAATTAATATGTTTACTTCTTCATCTATTTCTTTAATTTTTGCATCTAGCATGAGTAGCTAAACTCATTAGCTAGGGTTATGGCTCAACCCTAGTGTGGGTAATTGATGGGTGTTGCCATCTAAGGTTAGACTGATATTGGGTGTTTGCTATTTGGGTTAATTTTAGGTTTTAATTAAGGATTGGTGGTTGCAAATAGTGATTCTAGCTTGGTGGGTTTAACGCTTCTTGAGAAAGAGAGTCTAAGACCCCAAAATTTACCCAACAAGGAATTGGGATGGACCCATGAGAAATGGTAGTCCCAATTAACGGGTTAAACCTCGAGAGAGTAATCGCCCTACTTGAACCCTAGTTGCTTGGTCTAATTGGCCTACCCAATTGGTCTCGAGAGAGTCAATTGGGCAAAATCACTCTCTCTACCGAGAGGTGTGAGAGTGGGTGCAATTGTGCAACGGTTATAGCATAAGCCCCAAACATGTCAATCTATCCTTAGTAGCATCTACCCGTTAATTAGCCACCTAGGCAATGCCACGACCCTAGTGCCTTTCTCTATATTAATTACAACTTAGCAATATTCCCGTAGTATAATTTAGTTTCAACTCATTAGCTTTATAAAGGTAGATATAGAAATCAAATCCAAATATGTTTGAAGAGACATTAGAAGCACAACCGCAATTCTAGACTAAACAGACATTACAACTCCACTACTAGCTCCCTGTGGAAATTCGATCCCGAACCACTATTCGGGTAAAAGCTGTTGCGACCCGCTCTTCCTACCTTAGTGTAGTGTTGAGTCGGCAGCGGTCAGTAAGAACTCAAAAGATTCTTATGAGCAATATTAGCACTGTCAACCAATAAACTAGATAAATTAGTTAGTCAATTCAATTGAAAAATACAATTGGAATGTTAGATAGCCCATAACCCTAGATCGTTATTATTACATTGTTAACATAAAAATTTGTTCTTCCTTTGTTCAGAGTTCATTATTTATTTTCTTTTCAGTTTAGTTATATTAGCTTCACTACTTTTGGGTTTAATCTTTGTTTAGATAATTAGGATAGTCGGATCTAGTTAATAGCTGATAACAAGTCCTCGTGGGTTCGACACTCTATCTTATCACTTTATTACTTGACGATTGCGTATAGTTGCATGTGCGTTTGGCTGCAACACATTCATTGGTTCTTTAGTTTGTGTCATATCATTTATGCTAACATCTTAGAAGTTATAGTGTGAAATGATAATTAGCTTTAGCATTATACTTGTCTTATTATAGTTAATTTACTTATATTTATGTATTTTTCATAGAGACTATGCGAGATAAACAAGGTCAATTGAACAAAGCGGAAATCTAATCGTTTTATGGGGTCAAACTTTTGTAGTTGCTCGTCTGAAATAGTAAGTTATATAATTTTTAATTTTTGTAAAGATGATATTTTAATACTAGTATTTGATATTATTTTCATGTTGTGTAGGATGTGAAGAACATGAAGGAGTAGATCCAGATAGGATTGAGTTTTACAAAAACACTCATTACTCGAGTGAAGGATGGTCATCTCCAGAGGCTGAGACCATCTACGTAAGTAATACTTTAATAGCATGTCAAATGTATTCGTTATATCTTATAATTAATTTAAGTGATTTAATTTTTTTTTATGTAGAACGAAATAAGAAATTTGAGAGCTCGGTCTGTTTCCGAAGAAAATTCAATGACTATTGATGAAATTGCTGATAATGTACTTGGTACAAGGTCGGGATATATTAAAGCCATTGGTTATGGTCCAAAGCCTAGTACAATTAAAACAACAAAAAGGAGGACATCAGAGTTAGAGGACTCTCTTAGAAGAGCAAAAGAGGATATAGCTATTGCCCAACATAATTTACAAGAACATTTGAATGCAGCTAAAGTCGTGGTAGCTAATTAGCAGATCCATATATAAACATTTACTTCTCAGTTGAGTAGTGTACTGACACATTCAGAGAAAATTTTAAACCAAATACAACGTCATTTTAGCATCCAAGTTTGAATGTTTCCTTTTTTATGATACAACGAAGATTGAGCTCTACTAGATTATCAATATGGGTACACTAAACTTCATACTATTTATTTTTTTCTTATTTTTATATTTTTGTATCACAATTCAATTATTTATTTCACCAATTAAACTCTATGTCTAACAAGAAATTATAGTTTATACCAATTATATTATACCATGATATCATAAAGTATTAAATTAAAATCTTAATTGTTATTGTAACTTTTATACATATATATAAGGTAACAATTGGATTGAGACAAATTGCAAGTGAAGTGTTGTTGCATCCCTCCACCTAGTTTAGGAGTAATATTTACTACATATCAATTCTCGGTTAGAATTTCATGTTTGATAGATTTACTTCAATTATATTTTATTTAATTTAAGTAGCTTTTATCTTAATATAGCTTCTGTATTAATTGTACGATCATCGGTGAATATCTGTGTTATTTGCTTAATTGTTTATTTTTCTATTATTACGTTGATTGTTTCATTATGTTTTTTGAAATTCATATAATGCCAATCTAAATACCAATACGAATATAAACATCATCAAACATTTATTATTAGTAAAAAAAAGTTCACTTATGTATACTAGGAGAATCACATTTGCGTCACAAGATAAAATAAGTGTGTCAGAAATTCACTATATTTAGTGACAAAAATAATAAATGTCCCATAATTATTTTTTTATTGACTACTAATTAACTTTGTATTTTTTGACAGTCGTAATTGTTACTAATCATAATAATTTATAGCGACAACTTTATTTTGTCGGTAAAAGAAATATTTTTAGTGACGAGATAATAGTTTTAACTACAATATTATAATTGTCACTAATTTATATGTTTAGGGACGAAATACCTTTTATATATAAAAGGTAGTCTTTCGTGACAAAATTACATTTTTTCAGCTGCGAGACGCGCACAACTTTAGAGACAATTGACCGTCACTAATTAACTAAATAGTTAGCGATGAAGTAGTTTCATCGGCATTAATGCACTTTTTAGGGACGAAACTACACCATTAAGTAAAAAAAACTGTACTTTTATGACAAATAAATTCACCATAAATATTATGTATTTGGGACGAAAAAAGATTTTATAGTTAATATATCATTATTTAATGCTCCTCTTTTGGGAAAAAGACAAAACATGCCCTTTTGAAGATTTTAAGACCAGAATGCCTCTTCATTTCTATGCCTAGAGCCCTAGGCTTCACCAAAGATCATTCTCGTTATTTTCTTTGTTTTTTTTCACGTTTTTTTTTTGTCCTTTTTTTTTGTATTTTTTCGTATTTTGTTGTAGTTTTTTTACTTTGTTTTTTTTTCTAATAAAATTATGCAGTCTTTGTTTACCCTAGAATCCGGATAACAATTGAATTTATATGGGGTTTTAAGGATCCGTGAACTAAAAGATACAAAAGGTTTAGGTTGAGGAAAATAAAGATAAAAACTCAACAATTGCTGTTAAAGTAAATAATCGCAGAATATAAAACTGTTTAGAACAATTGTGCTTGATAGCGTACAAGAATTTTGAGAGATGGTGCCCCAGTGTAATGGCTTTTTTCCCCATTTATACATTCTGATTAAGGGTAAAAATAAGGTAGGTAAATTAATTACATCGTGGATCCCTATAATTACGCCTTAATGGCCTGAAGTGGTTGAGAAAATCACGTTTGGGCGAGATATCCGGCAATGCTTGGTTATCCGTTATGAGTCCGGCTTCCGACCTTGTGTGTTTCTCCATCCGGTGGTGACTCATATCGAGCTCTGCAACGGTCTCGAAATGACTCGACCTCGGTTGTAGACGTGGCCGTCGTTCTATCTTGCATCCAGGTCGGGTTCGATGGCCCCGACTTGCCCCGGACCGGACCCAACCCGGTCGGGCTCAAGCAAAAAGGGTATCACCCAATACAGATAGTCCCCTCGTTTATTAGAGAGTAATGATAATAAACGATATGATCGGTGACGTG
>NW_017670373.1:196112-254687 GCF_001879085.1 Nicotiana attenuata | reverse complement strand
ACCTCAGGTATGAATTTTTGGGCTCTAATTCAACTCTTCAAGTTATTCTTTCTTCTTGCCTTACTAACTTGCAGGTGGAGGCCACTTTGGAGGTGCTTCAAAGGCGAAAAAGGGCAATAGGATGGACTCTGGCGGACATTAGGGGAATAAGCCCCATATTTCGCATGCATAAGATCATCTTGGAGGAGGATGCAAGGCCGTCCCTTGAACATCAAAGAAGACTCAATGAGGCGATGCAAGAAGTGGTAAAGAAAGAGGTTATCAAGTGGCTTGACGCCGGTGTGGTTTATCCAATCTCTGACAGTTCATGGACTTCTCCGGTCCAATGTGTGCCAAAGAAAGGAGGGATGACGGTGGTGCCCAATGAAAACAATGAGCTTATTCCCACTCGAACCATTACCGGGTGGAGAGTTTGCATGGACTACCGGAAACTCAACAAGGTGACCCGCAAGGATCATTTTCCTTTGCCATTCCTCGACCAAATGCTTGATCGTCTTGCTGGGAGAGCATTGTATTGTTTCTTGGATGGGTACTCGGGCTACAATCAAATTTTAATTGCCCTAGAGGACCAAGAGAAGACTACTTTTACATGCCCCTGTGGAACATTTGCTTTCTCCCAGATGCCATTCGGATTGTGCAATGCTCCGGCGACCTTCAAACATTGCATGATGGCTATTTTCACCGATATGGTGGAGGACATATTGGAGGTCTTTATGGACGACTTTAGTATGGTTGGTGACTCTTTTGATGCATGCTTGGTAAATTTGGATAAAGTCTTGGCTCGTTGTGAAGAAACTAACCTAGTTCTCAATTGGGAAAAATGCCATTTTATGGTTGAAGAAGTATAGTGTTGGGCCACAAGATTTCAAAACATGGGATTGAGGTTGATAAGGCGAAAATTGAGGTGATTGCAAGGCTCCCTCCCCTACTTCTATCAAAGGGGTGAGGAGTTTTCTTGGACACGCCGGGTTCTACCGGCGGTTTATCAAAGACTTCTCGAAGGTGGTGAATCCATTGTGCAAGCTACTAGAGAAAGATGCCAAGTTTGTTTTTGATGAAAAGTGTATGGAAGCCTTTGAACTCTTAAAAAACAAGTTTACCACTACCCCTATCATAACTGCACCTAATTGGAGTTTGCCCTTTGAATTAATGTGTGATGCTAGTGATGTTGCAGTTGGGGCGGTGTTGGGTCAAAGGTTAACAAAATGTTCCATCCCGTGTATTATGCAAGTAAGACTATGAATGAAGCTCAACGGAATTACACGGTGACGGAGAAGGAGTTATTGGCCATTGTATTTGCCATGGAGAAATTTCGGCCCTATCTTATGGGGGCCAAGGTGATTGTGCACACGGACCATGCCGCCCTTAGATATTTGATGACCAAAAAGGATTCCAAAGCAAGATTGATGAGGTGGGTGTTACTCCTTCAAGAATTTGACTTAGAAATAGTGGACCGGAAGGGAAGTGAGAACCAAGTAGCGGACCATTTGTCCCGGTTAGAGGAAGAAGGGAGGCCATGTGACGGTCTTGAGATAAATGATGCATTCCCCGACGAGCAACTTCTTTCTGTGTCAATGTGTGACTTGCCATGGTTCGCGGACATCGCCAACTTCATTGTGACCGGAGTTGTCCCGGGTGAGCTCTCTTCCAACCAAAAGAAGAAACTCAAACGGGATAGCTTGGATTTTTATTGGGATGATCCGTACTTGTTTAAAATTTGCACGGATGGTGTGATTAGAAGATGTGTCCCGGAAGGTGAACAATTGAGCATATTGGAGGCTTGTCACTCCTCCCCCTATGGTGGCCATCATGGAGGGGTGAGGACGGCTTCAAAGATCTTGAGTTGCGGTTTCTATTGGCCGACTTTGTTTAAAGATGCTAGTGACTTGGTAAAGAGATGTGATGCATGCCAAAGGGCCGGCTGAATTTCAAAAAGGGATGATATGCCTCTCAGTACGATTCTCGAGGTGGATATTTTTTATGTTTGGGGCATCGATTTCATGGGTCCGTTCGTGAGCTCTTGTGGGAACACTTATATTCTCGTGGCGGTGGACTATGTCTCAAAGTGGGTGGAAGCTGTGGCTTTGCCCAACAATGAAGCCCGTAGTGTTGTTGCATTCTTGAAAAACAGTATCTTCAAAAGGTTTGGTACCCCTCGTGCTATCATTAGTGATGGGGGGTCGCACTTTTGCAACAAGTCTTTCGACTCATTGCTTGCTAAGTATGGAGTAAATCACAAAGTGACCACCCCCTATCATCCTCAAGCTAGTGGTCAAGTGGAAGTGTCCAACTGAGAAATAATGAGTATCTTGTCCAAGACGGTAAATGCTAATAGGGCCGATTGGTCGAAAAAGTGGGATGACGCTTTATGGGCTTATCGGACAGCTTACAAGACCCCAATTGGTAGTCTCCGTACGGTTGGTGTTTGGGAAAGCTTGCCATCTTCCGGTGGAATTGGAGCACAAAGCTATGTGGGCCTTGAGAAAGTTGAACTTGGAATGGGATGTTGCGGCGAATCTCCGTGTTGAGCAACTTAATGAGCTTGATGAGTTTAGATTTCATGCCTACTCCAGCTCGTCCTTGTATAAGGACAAGATGAAGTATCTTCATGACAAATATGCTCAGGGGAAGGAATTTAAGGTTGGTGATATGGTTCTTTTCAACTCCCGATTGAGGTTATTTCCGGGAAAGCTCAAGTGAAAGTGGAGTGGGCCATTTGAAGTTGTATGTGTGACTCCGTTTGGTGCTCTTGATCTCAAGAACAAGAATGGTGAAGTTTTCCGGGTCAATGGGCATCATGTCAAGCATTATTTGGGATAGTTTGATGACAGCCACGTGGTGGCACTCATTCATTTGAAGTGATATGATGGTAACATGCGTCGTGCCGCGACGTTAAATCAGGCGCTTCTTGGGAGGCAACCCATATATTTTTCTTTCTCTTTGATTTTCTTTGTAGATTAGGATTTTTGAGCTAATTGTTTGTGAGATGTTGCAGGGATTGTATTGAAGCAGCGTAAAACAAATTCTAAAAAGTGCATAGTCTCTGAAGTTGCCAGTGCGGCCACGGTGGGCTTTGTGCGGTCCGCACTGGCATGAGCTGAAGATGTATGCTCTCTGAAGTTTGCTCATGCGGCCGCGGTCATGTTACTGTGGTCCGCAATGGTCTCACGCGGCCGCATCCCAATTGTGTGGTCCACGTGGGCTGTTTCCTGCAAAAGGTTCAAAATTAAACCCAGCGCGGTCCGCGGTCATTTTCACGCGGCTGCGTTGGTGGGTAAGTACGGGGCCCCACGGTTCTCTATAAATAGGGACCTAAGGCCTCATTTAACACTTTTGGCAAATTTGAACACCTGAGCTCTAAATTTCTATTGTTCATCTCTGAGACCATTCTTGTGTGCTTGCATTAGACTGCGTTCATTCTTCTTATTCCTGGTAACAATTCTTACAATTTTCATTAATTAGTGTTTATTTTTAATTTTTGTTATCTCCCAGTAGTGTAGCTTCTTTGTTCTTCCGTTTTTTTTCCTTGAATTCAATGATTAGGTTAGTTTATATGTTGCTTTTGGATGCTGGGTATGATTTTCATGTTGGGTAATTGAGTAGGGACAACTAGGACTCAAACACTTGAACAAAAATGGACGAATTTGTAAAACCCTAACTCAGTCCCTACGTTAGCCTTAGCGCGGCCCGCGGTCATTTTCTCGCGGTCCATGGCCATGACGCGGCCGCACTACTGATGGTGCGGTCTGCGGTGGCCCCTTGCTTGAAAGTTAACCTGCTCCAGCGCGACCGCGTCCTTAATTGTGCGGTCCGCGCTGGCTCAACGCGGCCGCACCCCCATTTTACGCGGTCCGCGTTGGTGATATTCAGAGAGGTGCTATTTTTGGTGTTTATTCAGTGCGGCCCGCTGTCGCTTTCACGCGGCCCGCGGTGCCTCCCACGCGGACGCACCCCTGATGGTGCGGTCCGCGGTGACCTGTTCTGAAATGTGTTCTGCAATTTTTATTGCTGATATTCTGCAATTGTTTTCATCAACTTATACACTGCCTGTGCTTCAACTAACAAGGTTTGACATGTTTGCTTGCAGAAAATGGTAAAACAAAGAGGACGAGGTGCCAAACAACCTGGCTGAGGTGACTTCTCTCGGGGAGGAAAAGGGAAACAAACAAAACTCACTCCCCGACCAAAACTGAAAACAAGAAAGCAAGTAGTGAGTGATGACAACCAGTCGGGGAGTGAGTACCTACCTTCTCAGGACATCTCAGCTGACTTAGGGCAAGCCCCCTTAGTCCCAGCTCCACCTACAGCCCAAGCTCCACAAAATGTACAGTCTGAGTTGTCTGATGGCTCAGCAGCGGGCAGCGGCGAATACTCCACCTCCCCCACAGCTTTGGTATCTGGGGAGAGTGTAGCAGGGGGGGACTAATAGTGATGATGAGGTTCCGGATAGTGGGGTGCCCGAGATTGGTGGTATTGAACGAACAAGAAAAGCTGAGGTTTGGGAAAACCGCTTTGTTAGCCAAGTGACCTTCAACAAATTCAGAGAATTGTGGCCAAAAAGAAAACTGATTGCAGAGAGGAGCATAATCACACGAGACCTATTTCCCTTACTCCCCAATGTACACAAGAAATTTCATACCAGAGTAGGGTGGGAGCATTTTAGAGATGACTTGATAGATGCCAATGAGCACATGGTCAAGGAATTTTATTGCAATGTAGCCCACACCAAAAAGGGCTCAATTGCGACCAAAGTGCGAGACAAAAATATAGTGTTTTCTGGGAAGGCGTTCAATGACTATTTGGGTTTTGACAATGAAGACGAGACCCAATACAATGAGAAGTTGGAGATGAAGGAGGAGGTTCGCCCATGGTTGGCTGAGTATTTGGCTCATCCGGGTACTGTTCCGGATTGGATACAGGCGGGGGTAAAGATTTTAGGATGAATTTGAACTTCGAAGAAAGAGGGTGGCTTACATTTGTGTGCAAAAGGCTTGACCCCACTTCCCATGACCAAACTATCCCACTCCCCCGTGCTGTGCTGATTGCCTCAATCATGGCGGGCTTCCCTATCAATGTAGGGAATGTGATGTACAGGATGATCACTTCGATGGGGGTTGATAGTATTTGGAACTATCCATATCCCAACACTCTCACCATGTATTTCCGGGATGCGAAGGTAAAGAAGAAGTCCTACGATGTGAAAGTTCGCACAATGTCCCCGTTCTCATGGTACAGCATTTAGGGGCCGGACAACCCAAAGGACAAGAAACACAAGGCACCCACCTCTGCCCCGATTGTCCAGTTTGAGGAGCCAGTTGCGGTAGAGTCTGCTGTTGAGCCTTCTACTGAGCTTCCCTCCATTCCAGTTGCCACCATTACTGATGATGTGCCCTCCTCTTCTACGGGTCCTAGTTCTTCAGTTGGCCCGAAAGTCGCTTCTTCCCGGACCAACCCTCTCACAGCCCATCAGTTGACAAAGACTTTGGCCAGTTTAAACAACTGGATGTCAGCTGCGACATCCAAGTTGTCCACATTGGCTACTTCAGTTGAGGCCTAGTCAGCACCAGCCACTGTTCAGATTCCTCAGTCTATTGAGGATACATTGAAGAAGCTCCTGGCCATCCAGGAGAAGATTATGGAGACTCGGGATGCCTTGACTAAGGCAGTAGATTCACATGGAAAAGCTCTGAAGGAACTTGCCAAGGAGCACAAAAAGATGAGAAAGTCAAGGGCGTCTAAGGAGTCGGTGAAGGTGCTTAGAGCGGACGTGGACAAGCTATTGGTAGATCAGATGCCTTTAGACTTGTTATTTAAGGATTCAGCTCCTCCAGCAGCAGCACCAGAGCCACAGCAGGAGCAGGCACCCAGGCCTCCAAGGAAGAAGAGGAAGCTTCCCAGTACAGAGGGTGTAGTGATTGAGCTTGCAGAGACTCAGGAGATTCCCTCCAATGATGCACCCGATATTCAGCCGGTCCAGGAGCAGGCCCCTGTCCCAGCAGCAGAGCAGCAGCAGGCCGGGAACCAGTCTGAGGTTCCCGCCCATACAGAGGATCAGGGGACCACTGAGGATCCCATGCAGACGGACCAGGCCTAGGGAGCTCTTCTATATCTTTTCATTGACTTTTTGTGCTTATTTGTGTAGTTGGCATTGGGGACAATACCAGCTCTTATTCGTGGGGGTGCGCCCTACTTTATTTTTGAATTATCTGGATGATTGTACATATTAGATTCTCATTTTATGTTCTGTTGATTTGAATTTCTAGTTGGTCTGTATATAACTTTACATTTTAGCTACTTTTCTCGTACTTTTTATTCTCTTTTGGTCTGTATATAAAGTTACATTCGGTATATATTCATCCCTTATTGTATATTCTACTCCCCTATTGCACATATTCATTCTATTTTTCTATTTTCGCAAAATTTTTCGTTTTTTAGCTTCGTAGATAGGCTCGTAGCCTTTCGTTTGTTTTTGGCGTTTTCAATAAGCCCTTGGTTTTCTTAATGCCACGGTTCTTTTCGAGGGTGGAGTATAGTGCGAACCGGGTAGCTCTTCCCAATGATAGATGGCATGACAACCTTCTTAAGGGTTTGAGTCCGTTTTTGATTTTTCTTTTGTTTTTGATATTTCGTAGTTAAGGGTACCTAAGGCAAAGCTTCACTTGGGTCTATCACATTTGCCTTCGATCCCATGATCAAAGACATAATGTTGTGTTTAGGATGGTGAATGTCGTGGCCTTGGGACTCTTGTGTTGACCAAACAATCATCATGTGGTTTTTTGGAACATTTGTGCGCTTGAATCGTAACTAAGGTCGTTGTGGGCCCTCGACTCGATGTCTTTAGCAATCCCCTAGCATGTGTGGTGAGGAATCGAATTGTGAGTCCAAGTCCCGAGCCAATGGTCTAGAACTTGCCTTGAATGTTTGTTGAGGCGAAATCCTAGGTGAAATTTGACTTGAGAAGTGATTATAGGCTCTCCTTGATCCCAATGTTAAGTTGAACAAATCCATAGCCTACCAATGAAATGATCCCTAGTTAACCCTTTCGAGCCTTGAACCTTTTTCTTTCAAGAACCAATGTTACAAGCCTATACCCGTTCTAAAAGATACCCTCTCTTGGCACCCAAAATCTTCCATTGAGTAATGGCAAATGTCTAAGTTTGGGGGAGGAGAGACAAGAAAGGAAACAACGTGGTAAAAGGTACAAAAGCAAAAGGAAAAGGAAAGCAATGGAAAAAAAAAAGACAAAAAGAAAGACCAATGTGAAAAAGAATAAAAACGGGATTCAAGGGAAACAAAAGTGAAAAAGGCGTGGAAAAAGTAGAAAAAGGAGAAATGATTTGAATTGCATAAGAAAGAGTGACAATGTGTCCCTCTAACCCCTTGAAAAGAAGTGAAATACTCAAATGAGTCCAGAAAGTGTGCCAAAATGAATCAAAGGAAGTGCTTAAGGGAAGATTGAACCCATTTGAACAAAAACATGTCCTACCCTTAACCAAAAGCCTTCACAGTGACTCCGCAAAAGCCCTATATGATTTCGAGTTGAAGGGAGCCTACATTAGTGGATACTTACATAAGGGGCAAGCATATGGTACCTAGAGCCGGACTTGTGACCTTCTTCTTGAGAGAGATGAGTGAAAGTCCATCAACCTCGGTTTGTGTGTCAATACTCTAAAAGGTGAGGTTCGCTTAGGGAGAGTTGAGGATGTGTGAGTTTGGGTTCCACAATGACCAAGGTATTTGAGAAAAGTTCTTTGATGAAATGTGTCAACTCTTGATGCTCTTGTGTCACACTTGATCCATAGTTTTCAAAGTTTAAAATGTGTTAATGATGCATTCGTATTGAGGGCAATTGTTAGTCCCAATTGATGCTTGTTGAGGTTACTTTAGGATAGCTGGAATTACTTGGATGTTCCTTTAAGGGGTGGGTCTTATTTTGTTTGCTTGAGGACAAGCAAAGGTTTAAGTTTGGGGGAGTTGATAAGTAGGATTTTAACGTGTTTTATGCCCCTACATGCCTATGCTTTGAGTATAAATTGCTACGAAATAGTCCCAGAATGCTCACAGGTTGTGCTTGATTGCAGGTTTGAGTGACAAAGTGACGAAATGTCGAAGATCGGCTCAAAACGGAGTAAAACCTGCTCAAGTATCAAAGGCCAAGTAAAGTGATGGAAAAAGAGCCTAGTGCGGACCGCACAAAAATGCACGCAGCCGCACTAGGAGATTCAGAGAAGTGTATATTCAGAACTTTCACCACGCGGTTGTGGTTGGATTTATGCGGCCCGCATTCAGCTCACGCGGCCGCGCCACTTTGTCATGTGGCCCGCGTGAAGAGATTCAGAGAGATGCCATTTTGGTCCAGAGCAAGCCACGCGGCCGCGGTCACACTCACGCGGTCCGCGCCAGAGCTCTTGCGGCCGCGCCGCACTTTTGCGCGATCTGCGGTCCTCAACTTCAGAGAGTTAAAATTCAGGAGTTCAGGAGCCAACGCGGCCGCGCTACCTTTTTGCGCGGTCCGCGCTGATCCCGCAGGGATATTTTTGTCCAGTTTTTCCAGCCACTATAAATAGAACATTTTACCATTTTTAGGTTAAGTTTTGTTTTTCTGAAGCTGCTGAGCTCGTGAGAACGCCTAGTTTAGCCATTTTTGGCATTCTTACTCTTCAATATTGTATTTCTTCTTAGCAATCAATTAATATGTTTACTTCTTCATCTATTTCTTTAATTTTCGCATCTAGCATGAGTAGCTAAAGTCACTAGCTAGGGTTGTGGCTCAACCCTAGTGTGGGTAATTGATGGGTATTGCCATCTAAGGCTAGATTGATATTGGGTGTTTGCTATTTGGGTTAATTTTAGGTTTTAATTAAGGATTGGTGGTTGCAAACACTGATTCTAGCTTGGTGGGTTTAACTCTTCTTGAGAAAGAGAGCCTATAACCCCAAAATTTACCCAACAAGGAATTGGGATGGACCCATGAGAAATGGTAGTCCCAATTAACGGGTTAAACCTCGAGAGAGTAATCACCCCACTTGAACCCTAGTTGCTTGGTTTAATTGGCCTACCCAATTGGTCTCGAGAGAGTCAATTGGGCAAAATCACTCTCTCTACCGAGAGGTGTGAGAGTGGCTACAATTGTGCAACGGTTATAGCATAAGCCCCAAACATGTCAATCTATCCTTAGTAGCATCTACCCGTTAATTAGCCACCTAGGCAATGCCACGACCCTAGTGCCTTTCTCTATATTAATTACAACTTAGCAATATTCTCGTAGCATAATTTAGCTTCAATCATTAGTCTTATAATAGTAGATATAAAAATCAAAACCAAGGATGTTTGAAGTGATATTAGAAGCACAACTGCAATTCTAGACTAAACAGACAATACAACTCCATTACTAGCTCCCTGTGGAAATTCGATCCCGAACCACTATTCGGGTAAAAGCTGTTGCAACCCGCTCTTCCTACCTTAGTGTAGTGTTGAGTCGGCAGCGATCAACAGGAACTGGCAGATCACCTAGCCGAAAACCCCGTGGATGAAGAATACGAACCCCTAAAAAAATATTTTCCTGGCGAAGAGGTGTCATTCATAGGAGAAGATATTGCAGAATCCTATGACGGGTGGAGGATGTTTTTCGATGGAGCAACAAATTTCAAAGGAGTCGGCATAGGGGCAGTCCTAGTATCAGAAACCGGTCAGCATTATCCATTGTCTGCCAAACTCAGGTTCCCGTGCACCAACAATATGGCCGATTACGAAGCCTACATCTTAGGGATCAAGATGGCCATTGACATGAACATCCAAGAGTTGCTAGTAATTGGGGACTCAGACCTACTCATACATCAGGTACGAGGAGAATGGGCAACCAAAAATTCCAAGATACTCCCTTATCTGCACCATGTGCAGGAGTTGAGAAAGAGGTTCACAAAGACAGAGTTCCGGCATGTTCCCAGAATCCAGAATGAATTTGCCGATGCATTGACTACCCTATCATCCATGATACAGCATCCGGATACGAACTTCATTGACCCTATTCCGGTGAAAATCCATAATCAACCAGCTTACTGTGCTCATGTCGAAGAAGAAGTAGATGGAAAACCTTGGTTTCACGACATCAAGGAATATTTGGCAGAAGGAGAATACCCAGAGCTTGCAAATACTACTCAGAAGCGCACACTTCGAATATTGTCCAACAATTTCTTTCACAACGGAGGAATCCTGTATAGGAGGACTCCGGATTTGGGATTACTAAGGTGTGTCGACGCAAAGGAAGCATCTAAACTGCTAGAGGAAATTCATGTCGGGACCTGTGGTCCACATATGAACGGTTTTGTCTTAGAAAAGAAGATCCTCCGAGCTGGTTACTTCTAGATGACTATGGAGACGGACTTCACCCAGTACGTCCGGAAATGCCACCGCTGCCAGATACATGCAGACATGATAAAGGTGCCACCAAATGAGCTTAACGCAACCTGCTCACCATGGCATTTCGCCGCTTGGGGAATGGATGTTATTGGTCCAATCGAGTCGGCCGCTTCCAACGGGCACAGATTCATCCTAGTGGCAATTGACTATTTTACCAAATGGGTCGAAGCAGCGTCTTACAAAGCAGTGACTAAGAAGGTCGTGGCAGACTTTGTCCGCGACCGTATTGTTTGTCGATTCGGGATTCCAGAGTCAATCATTACTGATAATGGCTCCAACCTCAATAGTGACTTAATGAAAGTTATGTGTGACACCTTCAAGATCAAACACAAGAATTCCACAGCCAACAGACCTCAGATGAACGGAGCTGTAGAAGTCGTCAACAAGAATATTAAGAAGACACTAAGGAAAATGATAGAGAAGCATAAGCAGTGGCACGAGAAGCTATCATTTGCTTTACTGGGGTACCGCACCACAGTCCTCACATCAACTGGGGCAACTCCCTATATGCATGTTTATGGTACAGAGGCAGTCATTCCCGCCGAAGTAGAAATTCCTTTCTTAAGGATCATACAAGAAGCTGAGCTCGACGATGCAGAATGGGTGAAAAGTCGTTACGAGCAGCTAGCTCTTATAGATGGAAAGAGAATGAATGCAGTTTGCCACGGTCAGCTTTATCAGAACCGAATGTCCAGAGCCTTCGACAAGAGAGTCAAACCAAGACGTTTCACACCAGGGCAGCTGGTGTTACAGAAAATTTTCCCGCATCAAGATGAAGACAAAGGGAAATTCTCTCCCAATTGGCAGGGTCCCTACATGGTTCATCGGGTTCTGACAGGAAGAGCCCTTATACTTGCAGAAATGGATGGAGAAGTTTGGCCAAAACCAATCAATTCAGATGCAGTCAAGCGCTACTATGTGTAATTTTATGCTTTCCTATGTGATGTAATTTGAACTACGTCTGACCTGATTCCCGTTTAAGAGGGGATACGCAAGCAACCATCAGAAGCAGCAACCCAGTAAACTGGGGCAGAATTTTGAGGAGGACCCTCAAAATTCCGAAGTGAGAGAGGTTGCAATGTCCTAAACCACGTCACAGTCGTCGGTTCATCTAAAAACTATTTCTTAAATATATACTCATGTCATATTATTTACAAACTCATACATGTTTGTTACCAGAATTGCTCTGTTTAGCAACGCTACCCCCAATGATACGCACAATATCACCAAAACAGAGCCAATCAGGTCAAGCAAAGTCAGCGGGGACACGAACTAACCTTTCCCCTTTTACAAAACTCACGATCTTTCTTTGGATGCAGGCACCCGAGTCGCAAAATCATAGAATATATTATACACTCATACTATTCAGGAATACAACTCTCAGAACCGTCACACCTATTCACAGTTGCTATCCGCACACAATATCCCCAGCAGCCACAATATCACAATTAGCTATCAGCTAAGGAAATTTTATTACTATTCCCCTTTTATCTCTTGCATAAGGCTACCATTCTGCCTTTCGAGACTAAGCTTTGTCTCCATCTGCATTCTTGCATTGCAGAAGGCTACCATTCTTCCTTCCGAGACTAAGCTCTGTCTCCATCTGCATTTTTGCATTGCATAAGGCTACCATTCTGCCTTCCGAGGTTAAGCTCTACCTCCACCTGCATTGGCTGAAAGATCGCCACTTTATTTACACCTGCATCGGCTGAAAGATCGCCACTTTACCTCCACCTGCATCGGCTGAAAGATCGCCACTTTATTTACATCTTGCATGGCTGAAAGATCGCCACTTTATTTACTTCTTGCATGACTGAAAGATCGCCACTTGTTGCATTTCATGGGCTAAAAGATCGCCAATCTGTCTAAAGGTGTCATTGTTCGGAGGCACCATTTTCATAGCCCGAGAACGTCATGTCATGGCCTGAGGACCCCTTTTAATCTCTTGCATATCATTATTCAAAGGCATCATAGTTTGGAGGCATCATTCTCATAGCCCGAGAGCATCATTTCATAGCCTGCGAATCCTTTATTATACGCTTCATGGCCCGAGACATCATGGTCTGAGGACGTCATCCTAACCGTCCAAAGACAGCATTCATGGTCCGACGGAAAATTGCATCATGTTTAAATCTCCGCACAATATACACTTGTAATGCTTATTTGCAGGTAAACCGGCAAGCAACGGCCATCTCAGCAGGGGCGATCCCGCTCCAGTTCCCGCAGCCCTATTATACTTTAACCATCCATCCGAACCTAAATATCGCGTCCGTTCTTGAAAAATCTCCATCGGCATATTCCGCTGACGGATCGTGAACTACATATGGCCTGATTCCTATAAAACCAGGGATATGTAGGCAGCTCAGGAACCAGAGCACGGTCAACCTCTTCAAACCATTTCGTTCGGTCAAATTGGCCATCATATCTTTACCCGACAACTCTTTCATCCTTCCCGGGTATAGAGGGGCAGCTGTTGATACCCAATTTTTTCCCGTATATTTTTTATATGCAAAATACTTTCAAAATAGCATATGTATGCGTATACAAGTATGTCCAAATGTTTTATTATTTTTTCCTAATTTTAAAAAAAAATTAAATCAATTTATTTTCCTATTTTATCAATAAAAAATCAATAATTATTCCCCAAATTATCATTTTGGTGATTCATTTATTGTATTTTAATATTTATACCAAATATAGCTAAGGTAATTTTTGCACATTTTTTACAAATTTATTTTGTATTTTAAAGCTAAATTGCATATAATTGCAATATTAGCCTATTTTAAGAATTAATTGCGTTTATAATTACAAAATTGATTCCAGTATTTTTTATTTAATATTTACATATTATTAATCAACTTAGTACCTTTAATTTTGTTTCCAGAAAGTATTTTACTATTTTTTATAAATAAAAAGGGGAAAAGTGGCTATTTAAACACTAGCTCTACTTATTTCAATTTTAGCCTAAATCACCCCCCCCCCCAATTAAACCCAATTTCAATCCCCAAATTGCCCGGCCCAATTCTTAAATTACCCGCCCCTGACCCAGTTAAATATAACCCGCCCGGCTCCCCGTTTAATCCAGGTCGTTGATCAAAATGATCAACGGCTACGCTTTATTTTTTCCTTTTTTAATTTACCAACCCCCCTAACCCTAATCATTTTCACCAGCCTGCCGCCTCTGAAACCCTCCACTCTCTCAAACTCTCTCGAATATTCTCAAACCATCTCCGCCCTAAAATCCACCGGAATCTATGGCCTCCAAGGCTACGAGAGTCCTACACCGGCCTCCTATGGCTCCTACGTACATGATCTCTGAAGATTCAAGGCATGACCTTGAAGGTTCATACCCATACCTCTGTCGATTCGGAGTTCCACGGTCATCTCCGGCGTTGCTCCGGCGTACCATGATTGTTTAAGCCTGATTCTGACCTCTCCGACTCAGATCGGTGACCTTTCAAAGCCTTTCTCATCTCTAGGGTTCTTCTGAAACCCTAACTCTTCGAGATTTTCTCCGATTTCTTTAGATCCGTTGTGTATCTATGCTTTCCCTAAGCTTTCAAATAATTTCCCTAACTTTTCTTTCAAAAATTCTTTCAAAACCTTTCTTTTCGGATCTAGGGTTTTCTGAAAATGTTCAAGTGTTTTCTGACTTTCTTTTCTTTCGAGTGTATTTGCCTCTGTGTTGTTCTTGTATTCTCTTTTACCATGTTTCTTATATGCTTCTCTTACTGTGTTTTCCTATATTATGGTCTCGTATGCTTTTCTACTGTGCTCCTATGTTTTTCTTCTATCACGTTCTTGTATGTTCTTCTACTGTGTTCTCGGATGCTTTTCTACTATGTTCTGGTATTTTCTTCTACCATGTTCTGGTATGTTTCGCCTACTATATTTTTTACTGTGTTCTTAATGTTTTACTATTTGCCTTCTACTGAACCTTGTTTAAGTTTCTTCTAAAAGATCCTCTTAAGCATGCTTTCCTACTGTTCTTAACAGTCTTTTCTCATTATGCTTCGAATTAGTTTCTTTCACTCTGTTTGCTTTGAACCATTCTACTGTGTTTGCATGTTACTTTGCTATCATGTTTCTCATGAATTCTATTGCTGAAAGAAGCATGCTAGAAGTTTCAGTTCTTTTCGGAAACCCCTAAACAAGTTTTCGATTCAATTGCTTGCCCTCTCATCTTTGCTTCGTGATTTGCTTGAACTAGGGTTTTTATTTTAGAACCCCTAACTCTTTCAAACCAGCTTTGAGTTTGGATATCCGTGTTTGCATATGATTCTGGATTTTTACTAAACTCTTCTACACTGGATTTTCTATTGATGACATGACAATTTTCTTTCATGCTTAACATGTTCGTATGCTCCTTATATATGAGGAACTTCCCTTTAAAGTGGTTTTTCAAACTTGTGATTAATTCAGAATNGGTTCCCATGCACCAACATAATTGCCGAGTACGGCGTATTGACATGAACGTTCAAGAGTTGCTAGTAATTGGGGATTCAGATCTGCTCATACACCAGGTTCGAGAAGAATGGGAAACCAAGAACTCCAAGATGCTCCCTTATCTGCATCATGTACAGGAGTTGAGGAAGAGGTTCACAAAGATAGAATTCCGACATGTTCCCAGAATCCAGAATGAGTTCGCCGATGCGTTGGCTACCCTGTCATCCATGATACAACATCCGGATAAAAACTTCATTGATCCCATTCCAGTAAAGATCCATGATCAGCCAACTTACTGTGCTCATGTCGAGGAAGAAGCAGACGGAAAACCTTGGTTTCATGATATCAAGGAGTACTTGGCAAAAGGAGAATACCCAGAACTTGCAAACACTACTCAGAAGCGCACACTTCGAAGGTTGTCCAATAATTTCTTTCACAGCGGAGGAATCCTATATAGGAGGACTCCTGATTTGGGATTATTAAGGTGTATCGACGCAAAAAAGCATCCAGGCTGTTAGAGGAAATTCATGCCGGGACCTGCCGTCCACATATAAACGGTTTTGCTTTAGCAAAGAAGATACTCCGGGCTGGTTACTTCTGGATGACTATAGAGACAGACTGCATCCAGTATGTCCGGAAATGCCATCGCTGTCAGATACATGCAGACATGATCAAAGTACCCCCAAACGAGCTTAATGCAACAAGCTCACCATGGCCATTCGTCGCCTGGGGAATGGATGTTATCGGACCAATCGAACCTGCCGCATCAAAGGGACACAGGTTTATCCTAGTGGCAATTGATTATTTCACCAAATGGGTCGAAGCAGCATCTTACAAAGCAGTAACCAAGAAGGTCGTGGCAGACTTTGTGCGCGACCGCATCGTTTGTCGATTCGGGATTCCAGAGTCAATCATCACTGATAATGGCTCCAACCTCAACAGTGACCTGATGAAGGCTATGTGTGAAACCTTCAAGATCAAACACAAGAATTCTACAGCCTACAGGCCTCAGATGAACGGAGCCGTAGAGGCCGCCAACAAGAATATTAAGAAAATACTAAGGAAAATGATAGAAAAGCATAAGCAGTGGCACGAGAAGCTATCATTTGCTTTATTGGGGTATCGCACCACAGTTCGCATATCAACCGGGGCAACCCCCTATATGCTGGTTTATGGTACGGAGGCGGTCATTCTCGCCGAGGTGGAAATTCCCTCCTTAAGGATCATACAGGAAGCAGAACTCGACGGCGCAGAGTGGGTGAAAAGTCGTTACGAGCAGCTAGCTCTTATAGATGGGAAGAGAATGAATGCAGTTTGCCACGGTCAGCTTTATCAGAACTGAATGTCCAGAGCCTTCAACAAGAGAGTCAAGCCGAGACAATTCACACCGGGGCAGCTGGTGTTAAAGAAAATTTTCCCGCATCAAGATGAAGCCAAAGGGAAATTTTCTCCTAACTGGCAGGGTCCATACATGGTTCACCGGGTTCTAACAGGAGGAGCCCTTATACTTGCAGAAATGGACGGAGAAGTTTGGCCAAAACCGATCAATTCAGATGCAGTCAAGCGTTACTATGTGTAATCTTATGTTTTCCTATATGATGTAATTTGAACTACGTCTGACCTGATTCTGTTTAAGAGGGGATATGTAGGCAGCCTTAAGGGTTCGGTCACAATTCAATAAAATTTTCATTTCCCCCGAAATTGGAAACTGGGGCAGAATTTTGAGGAGGACCCTCAAAATTCCGAAGTAATTTCAGCCGATCATCGCTAGCAGCAGTCAGAAAAGTCAACCCATTAAACTGGGGTAGAATTTTGAGGAAGGCCCTCAAAATTCCGTAGCAGGAGAGGTGGCAATGTCCTGAACCACGTCACAGTCGTCGGTTCATCTAAAAAGCTATTTCTTAACTATATACGTATGTCATATCTTTTTATAAAATCATGCATGTTTATTATCAAAGCTGCTTTGTTTAGCAACGCTACCCCATTGATACATACCGATATCACCGAAACAGAGCCGAGCAGGTCAAGCAAAGTCAGTAGGGATACGAACTAACCTTCCCCCTTTACAAAACTCACGATTTTTCTTTGGATGCAGGCACCCGAGTCGCCAAATCATCAAGCATATTATACACTCATATTTTTCAGGAACACAACTCTCAGAACCATCGCACCTATTCACAGTGGCTATCCGCACATAATATCCCCAGCAACCACAATATCACAATCAGCTAAGAAAACTCTATTACCATTTATCTCTTGCATATGGCTACTATTCTGCCTTCCGAGACTAAGCACTGTCTCCATCTGCATTTCCTGCATTGCATAAGGCTACTATTCTGCTTTCCGAGACTAAGCACTATCTCCATATGCATCTCGCATTGCATAAGGCTACCATTCTGCCTTTCGAGACTAAGTACTGTCTCCATCTGCATTTTGCATTGCATAAGGCTACTATTCTGCCTTCCGAGACTAAGCACTGTCTCCATCTGCATCTCCTGCATTGCATAAGGCTACCATTCTACCTTTCGAGACTAAACACTGTCTCCATCTGCATCTCCTGCATTGCATAAGGCTACTATTCTGCCTTCCGAGGTTAAGCTCTACCTCCATCTGCATGGCTGAAAGATCGCCGCTTCATTTACATTTGCACGGCTGAAAGATCTCCACTTTATTTACATTTGGATGGCTGAAAGATCGCCACTTTATTTACATTTGCATGGATGAAAGATCGCCGCTTCATTTACATTTGCACGGTTGAAAGATCGCCACTTTATTTACATTTGCACGGCTGAAAGATCGCCACTTTATTTACATTTGCACGGCTGAAAGATCACCACTTTATTACATCTGCATGGCTGAAAGATCACCACTTTATTTATATCTGCATGGCTGAAAGATCGCCACTTTATTTACATCTACATGGCTAATAGATCGCCACCTATTGCATTTCATGGGCTGAAAGATCGTCACCTACTGCATTTCATGGGCTGAAAGATCGCCAAATCATCCGAGGGCGTCATCGTTCGAAGGCACCATTTTCATAGCCCGAGAACACCATGCTATGGCCTGAGGATCCCTTTAATCTTTTGCATATCATTATTCAAAGGCATCATGGTTCGGAGGCATCATTCTCATAGTCCGAGAGCATCATTTCATAGCCTGCGAATCCTTTATTATATGCTTCATGGCCTAGGACGTCATGGTCTGAAGACGTCATCCTAACCATCCAAAGACAGCATTCATGGTCCGACGGGAACTTGCATCATGTTTAAATTTACGCACGATATATGCTTGTATGGCTCATTTGCAGGTAAACCAGCGAGCAACGGCCGTCTCGGCAGGAGAATTCCGCTCTAGTTCCCTCAGCCCTACTAAACCTTGACTATTCATCCCAACCTGAATATTGCGTCCGTTCTTGAAAGGTCTCCATCGGCATACTCTGCCGACGGATCCTGAACTAGATACGGCCTGATTCCTGTAAGACTAGGGATATGTAGGCAGCTCAGGAACCAGAGCACGGTCAAATCTCTTCAAACCATTTTATTCGGTCAAAATTGGCCATCGTATCTTTACCCGACAACTCTTTCATCCTTCCTGGGTAAAGAGGGGCAGCTGTTGATACCCAATTTTTCCATGTATATTTTTATATACAAACTACCTTTCAAATAGCATAGGAACGCATATATAAGTATGTCCAAGAATTTTCCTATTTTTTTCTTTAATTTTTTAAAGATTTTTAAATCGATTTTATTGCCCTATTTCACCAGTAAAAAACCAATAATTATTCCCCAAATTATTATTTTTTGATTCACTTATTGTATTCTCATATTTATACCAAAATATAGCTAAGGTAAGCTTTGCACATTTTTTACAAATTTATTTAGTATTTTTAAAGCTAAATTACATATAATTGTAATATTAGCCTATTTAAAGAATTAATTACGTTTATAATTACAAAATTGATTCCAGTATTCTTTTATTTAATATTTACATATTATTAGTCAATTTAGTGCCTTTAATTTTGTTTCCAGAAATTATTTTACTATTTTTTATAAATAAAAAGGGAAAAGTGGCTATTTAAACACTAGCCCTACTTATTTCAATTTTAGCCTAAATCAGCTCCCCAATTAAACCCAATTTCAATCCCAAGTTGCCCGACCCAATTCTTAAGTTACCCGCCCCTGACCCAATTAAATACAACCCGCCCTGCTCCCCGTTTAATCCAGGTCGTTGATCAAAATGATCAACGGCCACGCTTCATTCTTTCCTTTTTTAATTTACCAACCCCCCTTAACCCTAATCATTTTCACCAGCCCGCCGCCTCTGAAACCCCCCACTCTCTCAAACTCTCTCGAATATTCTCAAACCCTAGCCGCCTCTTACAATCTCCGCCCTGAAATCCACCGGAATCTATGGCCTCCAAGGCTACGAGAGTCCTACACCGGCCTCCTATGGCTCCTACGTGCACGATCTCTGAAGATTCAAGGCCTGACCTAGAAGGTTCATACCCAGACCTCTGTCTATTCGGAGTTCCATGGTCATCTCCGACGTTGCTCCGGCGTACCATGGTTGTTGAAGCCTGATTCTGACCTCTCCGACTTAGATCGGTGACCTTTCAAAGCCTTTCTCATCTCTAGGGTTCTTCTGAAACCCTAACCCTTCGAGGTTTTCTCCGATTTCTTTAGATCCATTGTGTATCTACGCTTTCCCTGAGCTTTCAAACGATTTTCCTAACTTTTCTTTCAAAAATCACTTTCAAAACCTTTCTTTTCCGATCTAGGATTTTCTGAAAATGTTCAAGTGTTTTCTGACTTTCTTTTCTTTCGTGTGTATTTGCCTCTGTGTTGTTCTTGTATTCTCTTTTACCATGTTTCTTATATACTTCTCTTACTGTGTTTTCCTATATTATGGTCTCGTATGCTTTTTTACTGTGCTCCTATGTTTCTCTTCTATCACGTTCTTGTATGTTCTTCTACTGTGTTCTCGTATGCTTTTCTATTATGTTCTGGTATTTTCTTCTACCATGTTCTGGTATGTTTCGCCTACTATATTTTTTACTGTGTTCTTAATGTTTTACTATTTTCCTTCTACTGAACCTTGTTTAAGTTTCTTCTAAAAGATCCTCTTAAGCATGCTTTCCTACTGTTCTTAACAGTCTTTTCTCATTATGCTTCGAATTAGTTTCTTCCACTCTGTTTGCTTCGAACCATTCTACTGTGTTTGCATGTTACTTTGCTATCATGTTTCTCATGAGTTCTGTTGCTGAAAGAAGTGTGTTAGAAGTTTCAGTTCTTTTCTGAAACCCCTAAACATGTTTTCGATTCAATTGCTTGCCCTCTCATCTTTGCTTCGTGATTTGATTGAACTAGGGTTTTATTTTAGAACCCCTAACTCTTTCAGACCAACTTCGAGTTTGGACATCCGTGTTTGCATATGATTCTGGATTTTTACTAATCTCTTCTACACTGGATTTTCTATTGATGACATGACAATTTTCTTTCATGCTTAACATGTTCGTATGCTCCTTATATATGAGGAACTCCCCCTTAAAGTGGTTTTCAAACTTGTGATTAATTCAGAATCCCTTCTAAATAGGTCTAATTATATTGATTCCCTTTCCATTGTTTGCTGATTTCCCTTAAGTTAAAAACCTTTCCCATCTTTTTGACTCGGTTCATTCATACAAATCTCAGACCTTGTGATGTACTGGTTGTTAATTGATTTCCTTACCTTATTTGTACAAACCGTGTACTTCAAAACCCTGTTATTAAATAACCTTTTTATGTATGTGCCCTTAATTGCATGTTGTGCACAAAGTGTTTATTCAATTTCTTTCCTTAATTGGTTTTCACCCGTTTGAATCTGAATCCCTTAATTAAAGGGAGTCTTGTGTAATTGATTGACAATCAGTTCTTCAACTATTTTCTTACCTTATTTCTGCCTGATTTTTACACTATAAAAGGCACGCCCCTTTTTCACAAACACACGATTAACAATCCTTCACGACACACTTCACAATCCTTCTAAATTCTTACTTACACATAATATTACTCTCTCTTCTTGTCTGCATTGTGGCTTTTACAAGACTACTGCATTTTCTCTATTTGTTTCTTTGAAACTGGTATGTCCTAATTTAAGCTTCGGCATCATCATAATGTGTTTATTTACAGCTTTTGTATCCATGTCTACTTTACTATTTCTGTAGAGTTCAACATTTAAATTAAGTATGCTCACATCTTTCTGCTTGTTTCTGTTGTGAATCCTTGCTCCCCTACCCTATTACCCCTATGTGTTTGTGAGTTGTGACTTAAGGCATGGCAATGTGAGTTGTTGCCCATGAATTAAGTTTGAACCAATGGAGTCTTAACCTCCATATAAACAGGCTGGAGGGTGTGCCAGCATATCCCATTGTTGGGTGTGCCCATCAGCCTGCTTTTCTTTTGCTCTTGAAAATTCCCCCATGCCGTAGCCCCTATGTGTATTAATGTGAATTGCTTCCCTCTTCCTTTCCCCTTTCAGAATTCCACTTCTACACTTACACTCTCTCTTAGTTCCTAAGTTCTGCCCCCCCCCCCCTCTTGTTTGCCTTACCTTGGGACCTTGAGTTCCCTCTGAACTTGGGCACTTGAGGGCTGGCCTTTCCACACTGCACTATGTCTTAATCTGGTATTGTATTTGGGGTGTAAGCACTGCCCGGAGTTCATGTGAGACTCTTAGGGAACTTTGACACACCCCAAATGGGAGAAAGGCTTTGAAATCTGATCTCTTGGGGTTGGTTTACTTCATACTTCAGACTGAAAGTCTGAATCAGGCTCTCCTTGGTTGTACTTTTAATTTCTGATGTATTTTTCTTTACTTTACTTCTTTGGGCTGTAATAACTTTGTAATAAAACTCTTGGGGATGGCTAGTGAAAAGGGAAGGGTAACCATGCATGCAAAAAGTGGTAGATAACCTGCCTATAGGAATTTCTAATTTCAGCATCCTCATATGTAGATAACATGTCTATAGGATTTCTGCATTCTCATATATAGATACCATGTCTATAGGATGCACATGCATGTAGAAAATATGCCTATAAGTCCTTTTTGATTCTTGCATATCCACTTCTCACTGGGCAAATATGTTTATAGGTCTTAATAACCAAATGCAATCAGATGTCATGTTCATATAAAATCCAGCATTTAAATGTCATGCCTATAGGGTTTCTACATTTTTACTATGTCTATAAATGTGTTCTAAAGTCGACAAACGCATAGAAAGCATGCCTATAGGAGTTAATCAAATCTGAATCGCCTCACTCGTTCATAAGTCTAAAATCAGCAATAATAATGTATTACTAGCTGCAGAGCTTATGATCTTTTTGCTAAAATTCGCCCTTCTTTAATAACTGACTATCAGTACGTAATCAGCTCGAATCCTTGTTTCTGAAATCTGTAGATATAATGCCTATAGGACCCTCGTCCAACACTTAGGCAAGCCCTAGGATAAGTCTTATAAACTGAATCAGAATTTATTAACTACAACCAGCAGGCAGGCCTGATTCAGGATTCTTATTTGAACTATGTAATAAATCAGTCTGCCTCAAATCTTAAGTTTTAATTAGACCTTAAACAGTACGTGCAAGACGTGCTAAACTATGTGCTTTCTTTGGTTTAAAAGAGGTCTGTCTGAGCCCTTTTATTTGTTTATATGCTTCCCCAAACTTGCTATATGTGTTTTGTTTGTTGCCTTAGTATTTTTACATTTTGAAACCACAAATAAGCCCAACATCTCCTCCCTTTAGGACTAGTAGTCCCAAGTACCTCCGGGATTGATAGGATTGGGGGCGGGTAATAGGATGCAATAAGTAAACGAGACCATTCCGCGCTTTAATACCTTAACGGGGTGGGAAAGGGTAGATATGGATATGATGACCACGCGATAACATCACGCGTAGCCCCTCACTGAGGAGTGATTACCGGATGTTGTGTGGGGTGATCCATATTATTAATAAACCTAGGACCCCCTTCCCTTTGTTCTTTGTTTCTTTTTTAAATCTTTTAAAAATATTTCTTCTAAGAAAAAATCATCTCATGGAAGTTGGCCTTGGTGGCCCAATACCCAGAGTCTTGAAAACTGAGAAGGGCATTAAATTGATGTTTGCCCCTAGATCACATAAAGCTTTGGCAAAGTCTGCACTATCGATAGTGCAGGGGATAGTGAAAGCACCGGGATCCTCTAATTTCGGGGCCATTGAATGTACTATGGCACTAACTTGGTGGGTCATGTTGATAGTTTCACAGTCCATTGATCTTTTCTTTGTAACCAAATCTTTCATGAATTTAGCATAACCAGGCATTTGCTCCAAAGCCTCCACCAAAGGCACGTTGATGGATAAGCTCTTCATCATGTCAATGAACTTTTTGAATTGGTTCTCACTTTTTTTCTTGGCTAGCCTCTGAGGATAGGGGGAGGTGGCCTAGGTAAAGGTGCCTTGGCTTTTGGCACAACCGGCTCCGGCATGTCAATTACGTGCTCCCTAGACGGGTTCACGGCCTCTTGAGTTTCCACCTCGGTTTCATTAATGCCAATCCTCACTTCATTGTTCACATTGTCATCAACCACATCTTCAACTACCAAAGGAACCGCATCTTCTTGCAACTCAACATCATCATCAACAACTTGCTTTTATTTCTAGGCATTCACATCACCGCCTCTCCCACTTCGAGTTGTAACCGCTATGACATGGTTGTTCCCACCCTTTGGGTTCACTACCGTATCACTTGGTAGGACACCCTTCGGGCGAGTATTCAATGATTGAGAGATTTGGCCTAATTGCACCTCCAAATTTCTGATAGAGATATTGTGGGAAGTCAATTGTGCATCCGAATCCGCATTCTTCTTCATCATCTGTTCGAACATCATTTCGATTCTACCCATATCATTACCCGAAGAACTAGAACCTTGAGAAGGGAAAGGGGGTGGATTGTTCGGTTGTTGGTACATTGGGGGCCTTTGAAAGCCTTGCCCTCGGTTTCCTTGATTTTCATTATTCCATCCACCTTGATTATTGTTGCCACCCCAATTGTTGTTATTACCATTCCAATTCCCTTGGTTGCCTTGATTGTCCCAGTTGTTATTTTGGTTGTTGGTCCCCCAATTACCACTGTTTTGTTGTTGATTGCCCCAATTACCTTGAGGTCTCCACTGTTGTTGGTTTGAAGAGTTGCCCTGTTGGCCTTGAAAATTGTTCACATACTGTACCTCTTTATTTTGCTCATCATAGCCATCACAATCATCACCAAATTGCTCAGAATTCCCTTGGTTTTGTTGCCTTCCTTGCCTTCTCTTGTTGGTAAGCATATTAACACCTTCCATAGCATTCACTTGGCGAGGGTTTTGGACTTGTTGCAATTGTGCCTTAGCCAATTGGTTCATAGTAGTTGTCAACTCCGCTATAGCTTGCCCATGGTCGTGTAATTCCTTATGCAAATGAATAACCGTAGGGTCACCTTGAGAAACATTGGCTCTACTTTGCCATGCGGAGGATGTATCCGCCATCTCATCAAGAATCTCACAAGGTTCGTCATAGGGCAACTTCATGAAATTACCCCCAGCCAATTGATTGACTATGCATTGATTTGTAGTATTGATGCCCCGGTAGAAGGTTTGTTGTATCATTGCCTCCGTCATATCATTATTGGGGCATTCCTTCACCATCGTTCTAAACCGCTCCCAAATCTCATGCAAAGGTTCCGTGGGTTCTTGCTTGAATGCCAATATCTCATCTCGAAGTGCCTCCATGTGCCCGGGTGAGAAAAATTTAGCAATAAACTTATCCGCCAACTCATCCCAAGTTGTGATGGAATGGTTGGGGAGTCTCTCTAGCCAATCAAGTGCTTTCCCCCGAAGTAAGAATGGGAAAAGCCTCAACCTAAGAGCATCCTCGTCCGACCACCTGAACTGGGCACCCTTCTGGGTCAACCTGGTCATTGTCGCAACCCCCTTTTTCCCCTCTTTGCATCGGGAGATACGGTTTATGACATTTTGGGTATAGGGCAACTCGTTCCTTTTGGGAACTGGGTTTTGCATTTGAAGAGTCGCCACCTAATGATTTATGGTGCATTAGGACACCTACAAGGTTCACTTCTAAGTTTGCTTGATAACCAGAGATAGGGTAAGGGCTTGAAATTATCCTAAGGGGAAGGTGTTAGGCACCCCTCAGGATCCACTAGTGTGGTTCCCGGCCAAACAGTTCTTTGTGAATTTGGTGCAATTAACATGTAAACAGATAAGGCTCGAGTAAGAGGGGATTTTAATACACGAATGTCTGAAAGTAAAACAGAGTTTTAAAAAAAGCAAACATTAAAAGGCTGATTTTGAAAAGAAGTTACAATTCTGTAAATATTTAAAGAAAAGGAAAGAGGAGGGGGAGGTCCTAGGTTTATTTGTAATATGGATCACATCAATGCAATACCCGGTAATCACTCCTCAAAAGAGGGGCTACACGTGGTATTAGTGCATCGGTCATCATATCCATATCTACCCTTCCCACCCCGTTAAGGTACTAAAGCGCGGATTGGTCTCGACCACTATTGCATGCTATTACACGTCCCATTCCTATCAGTCCCGGAGGCACTTAGGACTACTATTCCTAAAGGGAAGGGATATTAGGCTGACTTTGAAGTTTCAAAGGTGAAAAAACTAAGGCAACATACAAAACACATAGGACTGCACATTAAAAGGGAGAAGCACATAAAACATTGAAGGCTCATATATACCTCCTCAAACAAAGTAACCAAATAGCATGACTCAAACAACAATCAAGGTCTGAATCTAAAAGGTACTAAGGCAAGGGGAGTTTAAGTTGTTGAAGCAGACCAATTTATTACGTAACTTAGATAAGAAGTCCGAATCAGGCCTGCCTACTGGTTGTAGCGATTACTAGTTAACAGAAGCGGGCTCAGTTTTTATTTGTTGTTATTACCTAAGGCTTGCCTAAGTGTTTGGGTGAGATCTTATGAACATGATATCTATTACTGATTCGGAATGTGGCAAAGCAGTAACAAATTTAAAACGAGCGGTTTGAGATCCTATAGGCATGCTTGCTAATCGTGTTAAATAAGGAGATTAGGTTATTTAAAAAAACTGGTTCAGAATAAAACTGATTTTAAATTAGGCTAGTTTCAGATTCTACAGATGGTGATATCCACTATTGCTGATTTTAATCCCTATAAACGATGATATCTAATATTGCTGATTTTAATCCCTATAGACATGATATCTAATTGAATGTGGAATGGAAACAGGCAGGATTTTACTTGGGAATTCCTACAGGCATGATTTCTATACATTATATTGAACATGATATCCGCTTATAGCCGTTTAGATCCTAAAGCATGGTGTCTAAGTGTGGTAACAAACACGCAGAATTTTAAACAAGTCCTATGGGCAGGTTATCTAAATGTAGAGTCAAACATGCAGAATTTATTAGAGGACTGATCCTATAGGCATGGTGTCTAAATGTAAAGTCTAACATGCAAAATTTAAAGTAAATCCTATAGACATGGTGTCTAAATGCAAAGTTGAGCGTGCAGAATAAAAGAAAAACAAGTCTTATAGGCATGTTTTCTACCCTTCTAACAGACGAACATGCATAATTACCCCTCCCTTTTCCACTAGCCAACCCCGAGTGTTTATTACAAACCAAAATAATGAATTACATCAGAATAAATGTAAAAGAAGAGGTTACAACCAGAGGAAGCCTGATTCTTGACTTCCTCTCTGAGTTAGGGAATAAACCACCTCAAAAAGCCATTTGTTTCAAAGTCTTTCCCAGACCTGGTGTTTGTCAGAGTTCCCTAAGGGTCTCAAAGGACCCCAAGAAGTGCTTACACCCATGTTTGCAGAACCAGATAGAGATGAGTGCAGTGTGGAAGGGCCAGCCCTTATGTGTCCAAGTTCAGAGGGAACTCATGGGTCCCAAGGCAAGGCTCACACAAGAGGGGCAGAACTTAAGTCTAAGAATATGGCGAAAGTGCAGGAATAGAGATTTAAAACTGAGTGGAGAATAAAGAGGGGTAGGGTGATGGGAAAAGTAGTAGTAAAACACAGAATAAGCATTTCCATACAAAGGGGTCAGGGGTTTGGGAATACATTACAAAGAGCATATATCCTTGGGCAGGAATCAGGTTTGGGCATGCACAGCAATAGATGGTGATGGCATGCCCATAAATCAACCAGAACACATAACATGTAGAGGGGATATGGGGGTTATGACTCCAAGGGGGTCAGGTTTGGGTCATGCATAGCAATGTCCAATGCTGCCATGCCCCAAACCAACCAAAGATACCAAACACATAGGGGATATGGGGGTTTAGGACTCATAAGTCATAATAATTGACTGACGGAATTCATACATAAGAAAGCATTGATTCAGAATAGAAAAGGCAGATTACAGCATGCTTAGTAATGGAACTTGATTAAACACAAGCAGGAAACAAGCAAGGGTGAAGGAAATAGTAAAGAAATATGTTGTTGTTAATGCTGAAATTTAGATAGAACATACCAGTAAAGATGCAAATGCAGAAAGAAAAAAGTAAGCAAGCTTCCCACAGCCTAGCCTTGGCTTTCAGCCGGCTAGGTAAGGCAGTAACACAAGTAGCAATAGAGAAAAGGAGAGAGTTTTAGTGAAGTGTGTGTTCTGAACTCAAGTATTTTATTCCTTGTGTTCGCCCTTGAAAGAAGAGGGGTGCAGAGTATTTATAGCCTTTTGAAAACATGTGAGAAATAAGGTAATAAGTAAAGTTCAATACAAATATGGAAACAATCAACAGTCAGAATCAATCAACCAAGTGATTCACCTTTAATTGAGGAATCACTTGTTTAACGGGGCTAACAGATTCAAAATAAGGAAAGAAAATCAGTTTGTAGGCAAACTGATTATTACCATAAAAGAAGTAGTAAAAACATTAAGTAAGCAATCGAGTCTAAGTATAGAAATATATTTATTTTGGAAAAAGACTCAACAAGGCAAAATAAGGATAGGGATCAATTAACTTTAACAGGCGATTGAAATTAGAGTTCACAAAAGAAAAGTTTTGAAATCAGTCCCAAGATTGAAGATCAATCAAAGAAGGAACCTCAGCATATAAATAGAGTGAACAACACCAGACATGCGAGGCCAAACCTATTGGCAAAAGAAACAGCATGCAATAGTAGCACAAAGTTCAGTAGATAGAAAATAATCGAAGCACAATAATCAAGTAGGTCAAGTCACATTGAATCAATAGTGAAGAGAAACAGAGTATGAGAGGCATGCAAAGGGTCTCGCAGTAGCAGATGAGAAAACCCTTTTGAAAAGTTAGGGTTTCAAGCAGTGTCGAGTTTTAAAGATAGTAAAATCCCAGAATCAGAGGACTCACATAAAGAAAGAGGTTCTGAAACAAGGAACTTTCAAATCGAGTCAGGTATTCACACGAACAGTGTCAAACCCAAAGACATAGGTTTTCTTCAACAATAGAGATTAAAAGATGATAAACCAATAAATCGAACAAATACTAGCAAACAGTTTAAGAAATCGAATGATCCCAAAAGAAATTAGGGTTTTAACAACAATCGAGTTTAAAGATGATAAACAGACAAATCAAACAGCTACAAGCAAACAGTCTCAGAAACTCGAATGAACCCAAAGGTTAGGGTTTACAACATGCTAAACTCATATAGGAGAACGACATGAGCAAAACATCAGAAACACGTTAAAATCAGAGAAGAGGTTTCAAATAATTTAAAAGAAGAACCCTAATCGGAAAAGATGAAGAATCTTTTTGAAAGCAAAGTTAAAGAAGCTTCGAGAAGTTGCTTAAAAGTTCATGGCAATCATAGATCTAAGGTAGATCTGAAAGAAATCGAAAAGTCTCAGAGATTAGGGTTTCAGAAGAACTTAAAAGCAACGAGAAAAGCCTTGAAAGTTACCGATCTAAACAGGAGAGTCAAAGGTCTGACTCGAATGGCCATGGATGGCCGGAGAAAGGTCAGAAATGACCGTAAAAGGTTATCGAGCAAGCACTGGACCAAATCCCTTCAGAGTCTGGTCACGAGACCACAGAACCAAACACGTAGAAGCCATGGAAGGCTGGTATAGGTCTCAGATGACCTCGGAAGGCCGTGGATTAGGGTGGATTAGGGTGGCGGCGGCTAGGGTTTGGGGGTGTTGCAGAGAGTGTTTGAGAGGGAAGGGGTTCTAAGGCGGCGGATTGTGAGAAATGATAGGGTTTAGGGGGTCGTTTGGAATTAATTAAGGCAAGGGTGATTATTGGCCGTTGATCTGAATGATCAACGACCTGGATTAAAACGGGCAAGTGGGGCGGGTTATGAAACTGGGTTTGGGTCGGTCTTAATTGAAATTGGGTCGGGGTTCAATTGGGTTCAATTGGGGTCAGAATTGGGCTATAATTGAAATGAAATTAGGCTAACATTTAAATAGCCAATTTTCCCTATTTAATTTATAAAAAATAATAAATTAATTTATGGAAATAAATTAAAGGTACTAAAATAATTTATAACACACAATTGACTATTTAAAAATACAGGACTTAATTTTTATGAATATAAACGTAATTAATCCTTAAAGAGACTAATGTTGCAATTATACAATTTTAGCCTAAAAAAATACTACATAATTTTGTAAAGATATGCAAAAAATCCCTTAGCTGTATTTTAGCATAAACATAAAAGCTCAACAAATGAATCACCAAAAAGAAAATTTTAGAAATAATTATTGGATTTTTTATGGATAAAAATAGGGGGATAAATTGATTTAAAAATCTTTAAAATTAAGGAAAAATAAGGAAATGCTTGGATATACTTCTTCGGATCAATCTGAATACCCTCTGCTGAAACCACATGACCCAAGAAAGCAACTGAACTCAACCCGAACTCACACTTCGAAAACTTAGCATATAACTGACTATCTCTCAGAGTTTGAAGAACCACTCTCAGATGCTGCTCGTGCTCCTCCCGGCTGCGGGAATAGATCAAAATATCATCAATGAAGACTATCACGAACGAATCCAAGTAAGTCCTGAACACTCGGTTCATCAAATCCATAAAAGTTGTTGGGGCATTTGTCAACCCGAATGACATCACCAAGAACTCATAATGCCCGTACCGAGTGCGGAAAGCTGTCTTAGGGACATCGGATGCCCTAATCCTCAATTGATGGTAGCCAGATCTCAAGTCAATCTTCGAAAATACCTTGGCACCCTGAAGCTGATCAAACAAATCATCAATCCTCGGCAATGGATACTTATTCTTGATTGTAACCTTATTCAACTGCCGGTAATCAATACACATTCTCATCGACCCGTCCTTCTTCTTAACAAACAACACCGCCGCACCCCAAGGCGAAACATTAGGTCTAATGAAACCCTTCTGAAGCAAGTCTTGCAACTGCTCCTTCAACTCTTTCAACTCAGGCGGGGCCATACGATACGGCAGAATAGAAATGGGTTGAGTGCCCGGAGCCAAATCAATGTAGAAGTCAATATCCCTGTCGGGTGGCATACCCGGCAGGTCTGAAGGAAATACCTCAGGGAACTCACGAACAACAGGCACAGAATCAATAGAAGGGATCTCGACACTAGAATCACGAACATATGCCAAATAGGCCAAACATCCCTTCTCGACCATACACCGAGCCTTCACATAAGAGATAACACTACGGGTAGAATGACCAGGAGTCCCTCTCCACTCTAAACGAGGTAAACCCGGTAAGGCTAAGGTCACAGTCTTGGCATGACAGTCCAAGATAGCATGATAAGGTGATAACCAGTCCATCCCCAATATCACATCGAAATCAACCATGTCCAGAAGCAACAAATCTACACAAGTCTCAAGACCCCCAATCACAACTATACAAGAGCGGTGGACTCGATCTACCACAATAGAATCACCCACCGGTGTAGACACATATACAGGGGCACTCAAAGAATCACTAGGCATGACCAGATATGGTGCAAAATAAGATGACACATAGGAGTAGGTAGACCCTGGATCAAATAAAACTGAAGCATCTATGCGATACACCAGAACAGTACCTGTGATAACTGCATCGGAAGCCTCAGCCCCAGGCCTGGCTGGAAGAGCATAACATCGGGGCTGGGCCCACCACCCTGGACTACATCTCTGGGATGGCATGCAGCTGGCTGGCCTCCACCTCTAGCGGTCTGAGATCCACCTCTAGCACCTTTACCTCCACCTCTACCCCCACCTCTAGCTGGCGGGGCGGGTGGTGGAACACCTGGTGCCTGAACCATAGCACGGGAACCCTGCTGCTGCGACTGAGTACCCACCATCCTCGGACAAGCCCTCCGGATATGACCATACTTACCACACTCAAAGCATCCACCTGAGTGCTGCGGCTGAGGAAACTGAGACTGACCCTGGCGACCTGAATGACCACCTCGAAAACTCCGGAGGGGCAGTGCACTGATAGGCTGCTGATCAGAATATTGCATATGAGAACCACGGCCACCTAAAGCACCATGAGAAACCTGAAGTGCTGACTAAAAAGGCTTAGGAGGATGGCCTCTACCAAAAGAATCCCTACCTCCAGACGAGGCACCACTGAATCTTCCTGAATGACGAGGCCTCTTGTAAGACCCCTAACCACCCCTGTGAAAAAACCATCTTAACCCTCCTGGCCACATTGGCTGCATCCTGAAAGGAAATCTCGCTCCCCGTCTCCTTGTCCATCTGAAGTCGAATAGGCTGAATGAGTCCCTCAATGAACCTCCTCACTCTCCCCCTCTCTCTCTCTCTCTCTCAGTGGGAAGTATAAGAAGAGCATGATGGGCCAAATCAATAAACCTGGTCTCGTACTGAGTAACAGCCATAGAACCCTGCCGGAGGCTTAAACTGCCTCTGATAGCTATCCCTCTGAGTGACAGGATGAAACTTCTCTAGGAATAGCTGAGAAAACTGATCCCAAGTCAGAGCTGGTGACCCACCTGGTCTAGCCAGACAATAATCTCTCCACCAAGTCTTGGCGGATCTAGACAGTCGAAAAGCAGCAAAGTCGACCCCAATTGTCTCCACTATCCCCATGTTCCTGAGAACCTCATAACAACTGTCTAAATAATCCTGGGGATGCTCAGAAGATGCACCGCTGAAAGTGGTAGTAAAGAGCTTGGTGAACCTGTCCAATCTCCACAAGGCATCAACAGACATAGCTGCTCCATCACCGGTCTGAGCTACCACACAGGGCTAAACTGCTCCAACTGGCTGAGCTGCTGGAGTCTGAAACTGGGGAGCCATCTGCTCCGGAGTGCGGGTAGCAGGAGTCTAGGCTCCTCCTCCAGCCTGAGAGACGACTGGTGCTACAGGAAGCAAGCCTGCCCGGGTCACACTCTCCATAAGGTCCACTAGACGGACCAGAGCATCCTGGAGAACTAGGGTAGCAATGAACCCCTCTGGGACCTGAGCTGGGCCCACCGGAACTGCCTAGGCCGGAACCTCATCATCAAACTCAACCTGAGGCTCCGCCGCTGGTGCTGCTGCTCTGGGCTGAGCTCTGCCCCTGCCTCGGCCTCTAGCACGGCCTCGGCCTCGGCCTCGCCCTCTGCCCCTCGTAGATGCTGCCATTGGGGGCTCGGGCTGCTGATCAGCGGATGAATAAGCGCATGTTCTCTCCATCTGTGAGAGAACGGAGTAGAAATTCAATTAGCATTGAGAAACCAAACCGTACGATAGGAAATAATAGATCTGAAGTTTTTTCTAACTTTGTAGCCTCTGGGGGATAAATACAGATGTCTCCGTACCGATCCCTNGATAAGGTGATAACTAGTCCATCTCCAATATGACATCGAAATCAACCATGTCCAGAAGCAACAAATCTACACAAGTCTCAAGACCCCCAATCACAACTATACAAGAGCGGTGGACTCGATCTACCACAATAGAATCACCCACCGGTGTAGACACATATACAGGGGCACTCAAAGAATCACTAGGCATGACCAGATATGGTGCAAAATAAGATGACACATAGGAGTAGGTAGACCCTGGATCAAATAAAACCGAAGCATCTCTGCCACAAACCAGAACAGTACCTGTGATAACTGCATCGGAAGCCTCAGCCTCAGGCCTAGCTTGAAGAGCATAACATCGGGGCTGGGCCCCACCACCCTGGACTACATCTATGGGACGGCCTGCAGTTGGCTGGCCTCCACCTCTAGCGGTCTGTGCTCCACCTCTAGCACCTCTACCTCCACCTCTAGCACCTCTACCCCCACCTCTAGCTGGTGGGGCGGGCGGTGGAACAGCTGGTGCCTGAACCATAGCACGGGAACCCTGCTGCTGCGACTGAGTACCCACCATCCTCGGACAAGCCCTCCGGATATGACCATACTCACCACACTCAAAGCATCCACCTGAGTGCTACGGCTAAGGTAACTGAGACTGACCCTGGCGACCTGAATGACCACCTCGAAAACTCTGGAGCGGCGGTGCACTGATAGGCTGCTGATCAGAATATTGCATATGAGAACCACGGCCACCTAAAGCACCATGAGAAACCTGAAGTGCTGACTGAAAGGGCCTAGGAGGATGGCCCCTACCATACGAATCCCTGCCTCCAGACGAGGCACCACTGAATCTGCCTGAATGACGAGGCCTCTTGTCAGACCCCCGACCACCTCCTTGTGACAAAACCATCTCAACCCTCCTAGACACATTGGCCGCCTCCTGGAAAGAAATATCACTCCTCGCCTCCTTAGCCATCTGAAGTCGAATAGGCTGGATAAGTCCCTCAATGAACGTCCTCTCTCTCTCTCTCTCTCTCTCTCTCTCTCTCTCTGTGGGAAGTATAAGTAGAGCATGACGGGCCAAATCAATAAACCTGGTCTCATACTGGGTAACAGTCGTGGAACCCTGCTGGAGTCGCTCAAACTATCTCCGATAGATCTCCCTCTGAGTAACGGGAAGAAACTTTTCCAAGAATAGCTGAGTAAACTTGGTGGATCCAGATAAGCGGAAAGTAGCAAAGTCGACCCCATTGGTCTCCATTATCCCCATGTTCCTGAGAACCTCATGACAGCTGTCTAGATAATCCTGGGGATCCTCAGAAGATGCACCGCTGAAAGTAGTAGTGAAGAGCTTGGTGAACCTGTCCAATCTCCACAAAGCATCGGCAGACATAGCTGCTCCATCATCGGGCTGAGCTAACACACCCGGCCGAATTGCTCCGACTGGCTGAGCTGCTGGAGTCTGAAACTGGGGAGCCATCTGCTCCGGAGTGCGAGTAGCAGGAGTCTGGGCTCCTCCTCCAGCCTGAGAGACGGTTGGTGCTACAGGAAGCAAGCCTGCCCGGGTGACACTCTCCATAAGGCCCACTAGACGAACCAGAGCATCCTGGAGTACTGGGGTAGCAATAAACCCCTTTGGGACCTGAGCTGGGCCCATCGGAACTGTCTGGACCGGAAGCTCATCATCAAAGTCAACCTGAGGCTCCGCCGCAGGTGCTGCTGCTCTAGGCTGAGCTCTGCCCCTACCTCGGCCTCGCCCTCTGCCTCTCGCGGAAGCTGCTGCTGGGGGCTCGGGCAGCTGATCAGCGGATGAGGAAGCGCGTGTTCTCGCCATCTGCGAAAGAACAGAGTAGAAATTCAATTAGCATTGAGAAAACCAAACAACACCACAAGAAAGAATAACTGTGAAGTTTTTCCTAACTCTGTAGCCTCTGGGGGATAAATACAGACGTCTCCGTACCGATCCCTCAGACTCTACCAAGCTTGTCTGTGAATTGTGAGACCTATGTAACCTAGAGCTCTGATACCAACTTGTCACGACCCGGATTTCCCACCCTCGGTAGTTGTGATGGCGCCTACTCGTGAAAGCTAGGCAAGCCGCATACTGTAGAATTTCTAACTCATTTATTAGACCTTTTTAACAATTTAAACTAGCATGTGATCAACAGTGAAACATTAACGATAAATAGAAACAAGCGGAAGACTTAATCTGATAAATTAACCATAAACAGTACGACTACGCCAACATACATCTCTACCCGGAATCCGGTGTCACAATATCACGGACTGTCTACGAATACTACATACAAATGTCTGGAAGGAAAAGTAAAATCTTTCTCTGGAGTAATGAGAACAGAACACATATAAAGATAGAAGAGAACGTCGGGCCTGCGGACGTCTGCAGGACTACCTCGGGATCTCTGACTGGACTGAAAGTTGCCACCCAAAGCTATGGTCCAAAAGCTGTCGCTCCGGGATCTACACATAGTGCAGAGTGTAGTATCAGCACAACCGACCCCATGTGTTGGTAAGTGCCTGGCCTAACCCCGGCGAAGTAGTGACGAGGCTAGGACCAGACTACCAAATAAACCTGTGCAGTTATATAATATGCAGCGGAAAATAAAGCAGAAATAAACAAGTAAAGATGGGAGGGGGTACATGCTGCGAGGGAATATCAATACCAACAGTAGTTAAAGAGAAAGGCATAAGGAACAGTTTGGAATCTACAGCAAAGCAATGAAGAACTTGCAGCCAATCTATAAACAATTCGTATTTTCTATTGTTGCGGCGTGCAACCCGATCCAAAACATAATAACACTGTTGCGGCGTGCAACCCGATCCTTATCATTTATCACTGTTGCGGCGTGCAACCCGATCCATATCATTTATCACTGTTGCGGCATGCAACCCGATCCATATCATTTATCACTGTTGCGACGTACAACCCGATCCATATCACTTATTACTGTTGCGGCGTGCAACCCGATCCAATTATATTATTGTTGCGGTGTGAAACCCGATCCACATATACAGTTCAATACAATGCACAAGTAGAGTCCCGACAAGGGATCAATAAAGAAACAACGCTATCCCGGCAAGGGAATCGACAGTATAAGTAAATACATCCCGGCAAGGGAGAAATTGCTATAACCAAACTTGTTCCAACATCAAACTACCTCAACTAACACTAATACTCAATCATAAGTAATTTCCACGAGAATAATCATAATCCCTACTCAATACAGAGAATCATCAACTTAAGCATCTGTAGTATTATTTAAAAACACAACAATTTCAATTTAAGACTCACGGTCATGCTTGACACCAACGTATAGATACTCGTCACGATGCCTATACGTCGTACTCAACAGGTAACATGTAGCAAATAGGATACAACTCCTAATCCCTCAAGCTAAGGTTAGACCAAATACTTACCTCGAACTTCCACGGCCAACTCAAACCTCAAACACCGCTTTTCCTTTTGAATTTGGCTCCAAATCAATTGTATCTAGACATAATCAACTTAATAACATCAATAAACGCTAAACAATCCAGTTCCAATGCTTAATTATAGCTTTCCAATCATTCTTCCCAAAAGTCAAAAATTGACCCCGGGCCCGCTTGGTCAAAACACGAGGTTCGGACCAAAACCCGGTAACCAATTCACCCACGAGCCCGAATATATAATTAGTTCCAAAATTCGATACCAAAACGAGGTCTAAATCCCAAATATACAAAAAGCCCTAACTCTACCCAAATCCCTAATTTTCTACCCCTTACAACATGATTTAAGCCTAGAAATCTAATGGGTGTTAATGGAATTTGAAGAAAATGAGTCTAAGATTACATTCCTATGGATTTGTGGTGAAATTCTCTTTCAAAAATCGCCCAATTTGGAGTTTGGAAGAAGAAGTTATGAAATTTTGGTTAAGTGTCGTTTTTGCTTCTGGTTTAAAATCACTGGACAGGCCTTCATCGCGTTCGTGATAGGCCTGTCGCGTTCGCGATGAGTTAGGCCTAGGTGACCTTCGTGTTCACGACCTTAGGCTCGCGTTCGCGGAGCTTTGATTCCTCGAGCCTTCGCATTCGCGGGCCAGTGGCCGCGTTCGCGTAGAACAAGTGAGAACCCCTCCCCCCAAGCCAATTGCCTTACGCGTTCGCGAGTGCCTCGACGCGTCCGCGGAGGGTACTCCCCCCTCAGCCTCGCGTTCGCGTCTTAGGCTTCGCGTTCGTGAAGAAGAAAACTGGCACCTGAGGAATTTGCCTTACGCGTTCGCGAGTGGGACCACGCGAACGCGAAGAACAAAACCCCTGTGCACTGAACAGCAAAAACCTGCAACTTTCATAAGTTCAAAAACTTTTCGAAACTCACCGGAGCCCTCGGGGCTCCAAACCAAACATGCGTACTAACTAACAAACATCATATGAACTTATCCATGCGATCAAATCGCCAAAATAACCTCTTAAACAACGAATTTAGCATAGAAATCTAAGAAGAATCTCAAAACTTTTAAAGTAGGAATTTTCACAACTACGGGTCCAAATCACCTCAAACGACTTTCGTTTCTTACCAAATTTCACAGACTCATCTTATTTCACAAATAAGACCTGTACCGGGATCCGAAACCAAAATACGGGCCCGATACCATCAAATTCTAAGTGCATTTCATTTCCAAAACTCATAAAAATTTCCAGAAAATAATTTTCTTTAAAAATTCATTTCTCGGGCTTGGGAGCTCGGAATTCGATTCCGGGCATACGCCCAAGTCCCATATTTTTCCACGGACCCTCCGGAACCGTTAATTCACGGGTCCGAGTCCGTTTACCCAAATATTGGCCGAAGTCAACTTAAATGCATTTTAAGTCAAAATTTCAATATTTTTCACAAATTTTCACATAATAGCCTTCCGGCTACGCGCCCGGACTGTGCACGTAAATCGAGGTGATGCTGAAAGAGGTTTTTAAGGCCTCGGAACGCAGAATTCATTTTAAAAACAAGTGATGACCCAAAAGGTCATCACATAAAATTTACCCAATCTATTATAATAACACCGGCTTAAAAGAAAGCAAAAAATTTAACATCTTTTGGCTATAAATAACTACTCAACTAATATTAGTAATATTTTATAAATTCGCTAATTTTTATAATAAGTTACTTATAAATAAACATAACTGGTAATTTCGCAAAAAAATTCTCCCGTTTCTATGTCTAGTTGGGCTCATGGGTTTGAAATCTATACGATCCAATGGACTTGTCTAAAATGGGCTTTTGGTATTGAAGACTTCGATGTGTGTATGGATTATTTTGTTCTTTTTTCGCTTTAGATGCTTTATTAAGGCCGAATGATAGAAATAGGACACTTCGATGTCATTATTAATTTTATTTTACCATATTAAAAGAAGTTAGAAAAAAGTCTCATTAGAATTTTAAACTTTGCTGGGCAAGATTTTTCTCGATTGTCAGAAATTTATGGCATGTTGGGCAAAATTTTAAAGCACGCAACAATTATGGTGATCGTCAGATTTTTGGGACAAATTTTGATGGATCACCAAATTTTTCAGCATTGTGGCTGAAAGTTCTGGTGATTATCACAATTTCTGGTGCTTCACTAGCGCTAAACATTCTGGTGATCATCAGAATTTCTGGTTCTTCAAAATTCTGGCGATCGCATTTTAAAATTCTGGCGCAGGGCTATTTTCTCAAAACTTTTCTTAAGGGGGTCAAAAGATAAACAGTTCCTCCAACATAATTACTTACTTTTGATTCAATATTCCAGATTTTTATACAAAGTAAATATCAGAGCTAAGAAACGGATAAAATTTCTTAATTAGGAGAATTTTTATTGAGAAAATGTCCAACTATTGCATCCTGGTAAACTATTTTATGTATAACTAATGTGTAAATTACCTCCACTATGGTCTTAAGAGCTAAAAAATAAATTTACTCAACTGAAAATTTTAAAAGTTAAGAAACTTTGATGAAGGAAAGCATTACTAGTACAACAAATTGCATTATTTAAATTATATCTAAAAAATTATATATCATTATCCCCATTTCCTACATCAAGACGTGACTATTTTAATTAAATACTAGATTATAAGATCTTTGTAAAATACATTTAAAAAGTGGTATGCAATCGCTATACCTAAAAGAAGGTTTTTTTTTTCTTTTTTTTTTTAGTGTAAAAAAAGAAGGCTTGCCAGTACATAATTTTGACAAAAGCAGCAAATGGAAATATCAATAATGGAATCTTGAGTTGGCAATTCTAGTGGCCAGCAAATGTGGAGAAAATGGCATTATAATGGTCAATATCAACTTTTTTTTAAAAAAATAAAAATAAATCAAAGTCATTATCTACTTTAGCTTTCTCAAAAGTTGAACATGAAAACATGATAACTTTTTACAATTATCATTCTTATCTAATTAGTTTTGCACTCCTTACTAACAACGTGAAAAAAAAATTAACTAAATTTTTTCAAATATTACTTCAGTTTCTGAAAATTGAAATGAGTCCAGAAAAATACATATAATAAATGTAGTATGTTAGTTGAATTTTGAATACTTTTTGCCAAGACATTAAACTTATAATAAAAAAATGCACCTATATAACGCTTCATCATGAATTAGCATTATATTTCGATCCGAAATAAGTTGTATGCAGAGGAGGATCTAGGATTTGAAGGTAGCCAGTGCCATAATTTTCTTCTATGTATACCTTCTAATGATTAATATGGAATTTGTTAGGAACGTTTATTAGATTTTTTTAAGTTTATTCGGGTCAGCCTAATAGGTAATTTTTTATTTGTGAAGATAAAAACTAATATAAAAAACAAACGTAACTAGGATTTTAAATAAGAATCATACCTTTAATATAACAACACACGTAAAATCAACATTTTCACTAGGAAATTACATCTTTTTATGTATATTAGAAATAAATTTACACAAGTAAGATAACATCTTAAATAAGGGAATTACATCAACCAGAATAAGAAAATTTAACAAAATATCTTCAATAGATAAATTATACTGCATAACTATAAAATTAAATTAACTACGAGATCCCAAAAATCAATATCATAAATCTTTTTTTAAAGCAATGGTTACAAAAATTTCATCGTAATTTAATAGTAAAGAGATTTAGATTATATTTAATAATCATAGAATAACACGAATCTCAATGATATAATAAAAATGATGATTTTTTTTATCTCAATCGAAAATTTCCATTAAGACTCAAGTTTTTCGGATTTGAAAGAAGAAAACTCATAAATTTAAGATTAAGAGAAATACTTATTTTATATAATTTTAAAGTTTTTGAGTCTCTTTTTTGAGTGTTCTTGCTAGAGACCACATATAAATAAAAAAAATATTAAAACGACAAATGGGAAATTGAAAGATAATCGAAAAGGGAAATCACTCGAACAAAAAAAAAAGCACAAAGAAAAGGAAAAGCCGAATAAGGTTGAAGATAAGTTCTAACTTGACTTTTACACACAAGAAAGCTTTTAAAAGGATCTACCAGCCATGACACATTTGTCTAGTTTACAGCTACGGGTGGCTAGATCAGATATTTAACCTACTTTAAGAAAATTGAAACATAGGTAAATAAATATTTTATCATCTTAGCGGATGCCATGCTACCCCTTCCTAAAGGGATGGATCCACCCTTGGTTGAATGGGTTATATGAATTATCAATAATTATGTTTCTGATTGAAAAAATGATCATGTTTTTACATTTAAATTTATTATTTCATCTCGACCCAATATTATACAAAAAATAATAAATGACACTTCAATTTATCTTACTTTTTTTTTTGGCAAATTTTGAATCTAATAATTCTGCTTGTGTGAGCTTGTTGACACTATTAATAAATTCAATAATACTATTTTGCTATACGCAAAGAAAAATAACAACTACTCCACCATGTGTTAATAATCGTAAGTAAACATTATTCAAAGTCATTGATCTACTTAATAATCATGTATACGAATTTGTATTCCTCATTGTCAAATTACAAACTTCGAATGAGAAAAAATATAAATCACTAGTATAAACTATCAACCTTAGTCTAGACTCTAAAGAAAGTGATGTTGCAATTATTAAAAACTTTGAGGGCCTGATAGTAATATGATAATAATTGGGGACCCTGTGACAATGAGAGAAGATCTCATAGCTGGAGACTCAATTATGGAGACTAGTGGTTGGTTACTATTTTAAGCAATATTCCACCATTAAATTAATCGAGTTTTACAAATAAAATAAAATTAGAATAATAATACCATTTTTGATAGTCGGTTCTAAAAGAAGATGTAACATTTATGATAACTCATTTAAAGTAATTATGTATTCATCAATTGCGTCAATCCTGAATTAGTTTAAAATCTTCTACATCAAAAGGAAAAAAGAATTAAATTTTTCTACCATTCCCAGACTCCATTCGTGGAATTATACTAGAATTTTTTGTTGTTGTTGTTATTGTTTTAAAGGAAAAAAAATTAAATTTTTAGCACAATCTCACTAATAGAGAGTGATCATAAGAAAAAAATTAGTTAAAATCACTCTTATGATTAATCAAAATTCTAACTCATTCACTATCCAATAGTTTCATATTAATAATGCTATATTTGTTATCAATTTGAACCATCATTTGTATGTGGTTTAGAACTACTTACGTTTTAGGAAGCTCAAAATTCTCTATTTTTTTCTTTGAGCATCCAAAATTCGAACCTGTTAATCTAATTTTTTTCAGATTCGTGTCTAATTAATTCACTAAAATAATAAAAACTTTATGCCAAGAAATTACTTATTCTTAAAGAAATTGAGCCAGCATGAGTATTATTCAATGAGCTTAAGTTCAAAAAGTATTTATCCAATTAGGTTATTTATTAGGTAATTACATATAAATTTTTTGATAAATATTAATTGGTATTACTAATATGATAAAAGTAGTATTTAGACGGCTATTACAAGTTAAATGTCACCGAAAATTCGTTCACATCGTCAATACATGTGTAAATTAAACGAAAAAGGTCTTGAAATACCCCTATATTATTATAAATTAGTTAAACTATGCCCTCGTTATACTATCGAACCAGAAAGACCTTTATCGTCTTACTATTCAAACACATATACCCCTAAATGGAAGGTAAGGATATATGTGTGCGAATAGTAAGACGATAAATACTTCGGTTCGATAGTATAACGGGGATTTTAAATAATTTACAATAATAAAGGGGGTATTTCAGAACCTTTTCCGTAAATTAGATCTGTATGCAATTATTGAAAAAATAAAAGAATAATATCACGCAGGGATATAAACGACTTTTCAACCACATAGGAAGTACACATTACATCTTAAATAAATTCCAATGATGATTTCAGACATATCCCTCACACACACATTTTGTCAAAAAAACATCATCGGAAAATCAACATGTCGTGGCAAACTTACGTCGATGAGCACCTTTTGTGTGACATTGAGGGCAACCACCTCACCGCCGCCGCTATCGTCGGCCACGACGGCGCCGTTTGGGCTCAAAGCTCCAATTTCCCTCAGGTCTTTCATCTATTTTCCCATTTTTGTGATTTAGCGAATTATTAGTAAAGTTTTTTTTAAGTTCAATTTGCTTTTGATGATAAATCTAGATTGGTTTATTCAAATCCGATCCAAAATCTTTTTTGGTGAAGCCGTTGACTTGAGTAGAATTTAGTTGACCATTGAGATGCTTAGTTAATATTGAAGAGATCTTATTGTTATTAGATTTATAGTCGCTTTCTTAGTAGATGTGAGTAGAAGCGGATCCAGAATTTAATCTTAGAGGAGTTCGATCTGTAAGGTTGTTAACAGAGGCAGATCCAGTATTGAAATTTAATGAGTTCAATTTTGCATTGAATTAATTATACTGTTAAAATTATGGGTTCAAATCTAATATTTATTAAGATTTTAGTAGGTTTTTATATATCTATATTCTGTGTTAAAAGTTCTGCATTCAGATGAACCCGTAGCCGAAAGGCTACATCCGCTTCTGGTTTTTAACATAGAACTCATTTTGCTTTTAAAATTATGGGTTCAGATCTAATATTTGTTGAAATTTAGGATCTAGAGTCGGGAGTTCATAATAAATGCGATTTTATATATATATATATATATATATATATACACACACACACGCATTTTTATTATTTTGGCATATGTATGGATAGTTCGAGCCAAAAAGTAATGGATCCAACAGAAGTCGTACTAGATTTACGTTTTTGTACAGACTTGATTTTGACATATCAAAGTGTGAATAGACAAGACCAATTATTTATGAATGTGTTTGTCTTCTGTTTTACATCTTACCTCTTTGTCGATGACATTGTGTAACTTATTGATATTCATGCTGTTGTAGTTCAAACCCGAGGAGATTAAGGCGATCATGAATGATTTTGATGAACCTGGTACACTTGCTCCTACTGGCCTGCATCTTGGTGGCACAAAATACATGGTCCTTCAAGGAGAAGCAGGTGTTGTCATTCGCGGAAAGAAGGTATATCTTTTATGTACATTCAGAATATTGTTGAAATGAAACTGCAATAAATAGGTTTTGCATACTGTTTGAGCTAGTAGAATGCAGTTGTGTGATTTTCTTCCTATGCAATTTAAAGAATGGTTTTAAAGATTATGGGGTAATGTAAGATCTTTTCTTATTTGTTGAACAACCAGAGTCTGTCGTACCTGGTTTCAGAAAATTGAGGATGATACTCAATTCGAGATTATTATGTAGAACTGAATGGAGAACTTCTAGTACTTTTTATTTTCATTTTTATTTTGTATAATATTGACCTGAGTTACTACCTACCGTATAATTGTTATCTTGGCTTCGGTGTTCTTCTTGTTACTACTTGTTGTCTTTACTTCTTTCCATCCTTTCTTTAGCTGAGGGTCTATCGAAAACAACCTCTTTGCCCTTCCAGGGTAGGTGTAAGGCTGCGTGTATCTTACCCTCCCCAGACCCCACTTATGGGAATTCACTGGGTTTGTTATTGTATTATATTGACCTGAGATGAGCGTAAATGGAGCTATATGGACAGTGATGATTCATATAGCCGAATCAACCTGTTTAGGATTGACTCGTACTTCTTGCTCTTGTTGTTGTTGTTGTAATATGTACAACTGAATCAAGTGTATATTGGAAATGCCGTACTTCAAAAGGCTGTTTGTGATATTTCATTCTTTTTTATTCAGGGACCGGGTGGTATTACTATCAAAAAGACTAATATGGCTATACTTATTGGAATCTATGATGAGCCAATGACTCCTGGACAGTGTAACCTGGTTGTCGAGAGGCTCGGCGATTATCTCCTTGAACAAGGTTTTTAATTTACTGGTAAGTGTAATTCACCTTTGGTTTCCTTTGATATTTTCTGCAACATTGAATTTCTAATGAATTGCATTCCTTTGAAATGGTTGCAGAATTTTCATTCATATGTTTGTATTGAAGTTGTGGTGTTTGCTGATAATGAATGGATACTCAAGAATTGGAAAGTGGTAGATATGATTACTTTCTGGATTCAAACAGTTCTCTTTGTATTTTGGTTTTGCAAGAATTGATTTAAATTATTTTAAAGTGAGACACTCGATTATTTTTGAGTGGAATGTTATTGGTACTTATTCTTAAAAATGGATTTCACTTTTTGGTTTGTGTAATATACAGCTGCTGGATTTCATCTCTCAAAATCTTCCTCATACATGCTTAGCTTCTGTTTCTATGCATGTTATGTTATACAAAATGGTTAAACCAGTCGGTGACCCCCCCCCCCCCCACCCCACCCCCACAAAAAAAAAAACCAACAATCTCCTTTAGCTACCAAAATGGTGTATCCCACTATAATTGAAGAATATATCTGAAGTGCTGACTCACTCTCAAACTAGTTGCAGTCGTTCGACTATTTCATCGGGTACTTGCTATCTCACCATCACATATATATGATAATCATATGTGATAGTTTTGCTCAACTTAAGGGCTTCTGCTCATACGGAATTACGTTCTTCCATGAATTTTATCCTCTTTTTTGACCAATTAGTCACACCTTTAGTTGCAATCTTTCTTTGTAAAACTTTAGTTTAGAAATATGCTGGACATCTTATTCAAAGGGCCAGATCGTTTTGCTTTCCTCAGCGGCTCAGCATAGCATTTCCTATTTGTCCAGTCCATCTTTATAATTCGGGCGATGATCTCTGAATCGCCTAAAGTTTTGTGGGTCCATCAGAAACGATCTAATGAATAATGGTCATTGTTTCGTCGTGGCTGTTTCTCGTTTTTAGGTATTTTAGGACCATAAAACTGAAATTCAGAACGATTTGCAATTTTTTGTGTGCTAATGTCTATGCTATATTCATAAATTCGGGTGACGGATTCGACTCGCCTAAACTTTTGTGGGCCCATCAGAAACAACCTAATGAACAATAATCATTGTTTCGCCATGATCATTCCTTGTTTTTTTGGTATTTTAAGACCATAAAACAGGAATTCAGGACGATTTTCAATTTTGCATGTGCAGGATGATTTCCAATTTTCCAATCCATGTCTATCTTCATGAATTCAAGCGACGGGTTCCGAGTCGCCCAAAATTTTGTGAGCACATCGAAAACGACCTAATGAGCAATAATTATAATCATTGTTTCACCATGATCGTTCTTGTTTTTGGTGTTTTAGGGCCATAAAACAGGAATTCAAAATGATTTTCAATTCGGGTGACGGGCTTCGAATCGCCTAAATTGTGTGCGCCCATCAGAAACAACTTAATGAACAATAGTCATGTCTTCACTGTGACCATTGCTCTTTTTTAGCGTTTTAGGGTCATATAATAGGAATTCGGGACATCTTCATGAATTCGGACGACGCACTTCAAATTGCCTAAAAAATTTGTGAGCCCATCAGAAACGACCTAATGAATAATAGTAATCGCTTCGCCATGACTGTTGCTCATTTTTTTTATGTTTAAGGCCATAAAACAAAAATTCATGATGATTTCCAATTGCTCTCAGTCAAAAACTTGAATGGTATGATGAACAATAAGTTTGTTGCATTAATATTGAAGACTTGTATGGTATACTTCTTCCTCTTAAATGAACTAATAAAATCTTGTCTGACTTTTCAAGATTGCATATGTTCTAAAAGAAATACTATGTAACTTGCTTTTTGAAAACTAGTGAATGAGGAAAATTGTGAAAACTTCATTACAACAAGTACATGACAAAAGTAAAACAGTGTAATAAACTAGCTTAACAAGATTCATGATTCACTAAAATGAATTAGTACTAAGTTTGCTAGCCAATGAATCAACAAAATAGTTTACTAATGTTTCCAGTTCGAATAATTCTGGTTTCTATTTTACATCTCCCAAAGTTTCAACACCTTGGCTATCATACAAAATTTGTGCATCTGTGGGAATCTGCAATATATTTGAGAAGCAATATTTGTAGCCTTCTCAAGAAAACTTATGATTCCTTGCACTAACTACCCTTGCTTTTAAATTTTTTTCTTTTCGGATTAATCTTCGGTGCATTTACTCGCGACATCTCCAACCAAGTTATATCAAAAGGGTACCAAGAGGAACAAAGGAAAAGCTATAAGTAGATGTTGAGTCCACCGCGAACTTGTTTGAGGGGATGATGAAGACTTGGTAGGACTAGCCGTTGCATTACTAGCGATAGCCTTTTTACCCCTGTGAAATTTAAGACCAATAACGAACATCACAATCAAAGGGCAAGAATTATACTAGCATGTGTAGTTGAAAAATGATTTAGTTAGATGTACGTACCCAGTGGTCGCGTAGAGACAGTTATCATAACCTGCATTGCAAAGAGCAGTCAGATCGGAACATATTGAGGAATTCTGCAAAAAACTCAAACACAAGGAAGATATCTTGCATCCTTTACTCAAGAAAAGTGACATTTCAAATGTCATATATTTGTTTACTCAGCAGAGGAAACTGATGTTGTTTTTTGTCCATCAGCAAATTCATCAACAACTCTTTTTAATAACCGAGTAATCCCTGAGGGTCAGTTGGCGCCCTATTCAGAACTCGGTGGATAATGGCCACCCCTCTACCCTTCTCCACTTAAATATCTCTAGCAGGATTCGAAGTCGTGACGTGCGCCTAACCCACACATCACGCGATGCGCTTACCACTAGACCGAAGCCCCGAGGCCAAAAATTCATTAACAGACTTAAAACGTCAACTGAAAATTATTAACGTCTCAACTACAAAAAAGGCTGTTCTTTATCAATGACAACATCCAGGTAGCTGCAGAAAATATACTTATTGCTTTTGTACTTCCAGAAACATATGTGCTACATTAACAATGACACTGAAGTAATATGAGCCGTTTTAAAATTTGCCGGCAAAAATACAGATGGATATTCGCAGTAACTTCTGTGATAATTAAATAAATCTGAATTTTTTGACTTTTTGTCATTGACAAGGAAGATTTAAGATAAGACCATATTTAAGGCAAAGAGATGTAATCCTAAATTCATAAGATCTAATATTACCTGCAGTCTAATTGAAAATAGATTTGGGTAAAGAGAATGAGATGGGATCTTTATTTACGTACTTGGGTTCTTATTCGTTCTGACGCCAACTCCTCCAAAACTGCAAGCAATATCAGTAGCTCCATTTTGCTGGTAGTAACTATTGAATGCATAAGATGCATGAGATGCAATGTTATCAGGCTCAAAACAAGGTTGGCTAGGTTGTATAGCGGAGCAGTCGACATTTCCAGAACCGCAAGCCCAACTCAAGGCATTCTGAAGGTCAGCTTCAGAAGCAGAAGATGAAGCGATGCACCAGGTTCCATTTGAACTGGTAGCATTTCCATCCGTATTCACGTCTACAACACCCTTTCCAGTAAAATCAAGGTTATATACACTTGTCTGGTCCGGGAAAAATAAACCCCAGTTCCTCTCGGATGCTAAACCAGGCTTCCTGTTCTCATTGAATAAGGAGAAAACATAAGTATCAATTGCCACTCCTGGCTTAGCGGGAGTTCCAGTATTATTGATCACATGTCGTATCAAATTTGTGTTGTAAGTCTGTGCATTATCTGGAGTTGCGGCCGTCTCTTTTGGAGATCCTTTAGATGGCCAGCCAGTCTCAGTGACCATGATATTAACTGTTTTGAAATTTAGACCCATTAAAGCATAGTTAATAGCATCAAGCTGGGCATCGAACATGTTCGTGTAGAGTAGACCAGTGTTGGAATCAATCACTTCGGAAGATGCCTCGAATAGAGCATAGTCTAAGGACACATTAGTCGAAGAATCTCTATATGCGTAATATGGATATAAGTCGATCATAAAAGGTGACTGATTCTCTGCAAGGAATTCCAACATGGGTTTGAGAAAAAAGGCATGACTACTGTTAAATGCACCTGCGGAAGGAGGAAATGACCGGGATAATACGCCCAATGAATGCGTACTAGAGACTTTAATCCTCTTATGAAGACCAGCTTTTCTCAACGCCGTCAACACATTTTGCATTGCAGGTACGACCAGCGCAGATGTACTATTTGGGGCTTCCGTGAGTTCAGCACCAACAGTTATGTAAGTGATTTTTGTGGCTGGATAGTAAGGAAGTATGCTGTTTTTTAACCATGTATTAGCATTGGACTGGAACTGAGCAAACGCCAGCAAGTCTGAGTTTGGAATTCCAATCATAAGCTCAATTCCGGTGTTCGCAAAGGCCTTGAGGACCTGGATATTAGAGTCGTATATCCTTACATATTTAATGTTGTGCAGTTGAATGAGCTGCACAACTTTATCAGGCGTAGGAAGATCATCAGCATTTCGTCCATAGCAAACTCCAACTTTGCTTGCTCTGCAAATGCCTGCCATTTCGTGAAGAATGGTCAGTAGACAGCAAAGGAATATTTAAGCAAAGATGATCAGATCCCATAATTCTGACTCAAAGATTTCAGTTAGTCTCAAAGTTGATACTTTTGCTAACGTCGTTAGGGGTGTGCATTCGATTTATCGATTCGATTTTGACCCTTATCGATAATTACTTATCGATTATCGATTTGTACATATGCTTATCGTTATCGTTTCAATAAGGTTTCGATTTTTTCAATTTCGATTTCGATAACAAATAATCGATTCGATTAATCGATAAACCGATTCGAATGCACACCCCTAAACGTCGTTGGTCAAGCATTGGTCATGCAAAGGATAGTACGAGACCATTCGCCTCAGAGAAACAAAAAATACAGCCAAAGAAACACATTGCTTTGATTTGCAATGTGGAGCGCTGATAAAAAGAAACAATCAGGCGAATGAATCCATTTGACAATTAATTTATTCATCTTCCCTTGTTAAAGATTGAAACTTGTATACAAATCTAGTGGCACCAACTTCTAAATCTCCCTCATGTCAAATTTTAATTTCTGAGTATTAGCAGACAAACATGAAGAGGAAATCTAGTAACCGTCAAAATAAACCCAAGCGAAAAGTACCAAATACTAACTAGGATTTGTGATCTGTGATCTCCAGAAAAAAGCAAATTAATCACATGAGATTTGATTAGCTGTTCCACATTGTCACTTTCCATCAACAACAACAAACCCAGTGTAATACCACAAGTGGGGGTCATGTACGCAGACCTTACCCCTACCTTATATGAAGGTAGAGAGGCTGGTTCGGACATTGTCACTTTCCATCATGGCACATTATTTAACAACAAATTCAAGATCTTGTTATCATACAAACTCAATCAACACTATCAATAACGTTTAAGTTATATACACATACAATGTGAACAATCTTCACACCATTTGTGTGATTTGACTTGTTATAGCAGGTTACTTACCATTTAACTTATATTACTAATCAAACAACACTCATTAGTAATATAAACTGGTCCATATTGTCACTTTCCATCGTCGCACATTATATAATTATCAACAAATCCTTTACACCATCTGTGCATACAACTTAAACTCTTATAGTAAAGCTAGAGGAACAGCATTGGAAACACAACCACCACTACTTATTAAAGCCAGCATTATTCAAAGTAGACAAAAACAGTTACAAAACATTAATGCATAAATAATGGATCAATAATTGTTCAGCTAACAGGTACTGTCCTTTTACATATGCTGATAAGTCATGTAGAAGAACTCACCCTCCCACTGTCCCACATACAAAAAGCAGAGGTAATCAAAAAGAAACAAATTAAAAAGAGGGTTAAAAATAGGAGAACCCAAAGAAACATAACACCAGATAAATATAGTTCCTTTGACACATTTATACACAACATAAGCAGGAGCAAAAACATGGTACTAACATTTCAATACACCTAAGACCATCTCCAATGCTACTCTATTTCTTGCACCAAATCCAAATTTGGTGCAAGAAATGGTGTTTTTTTGCTCCAACGCAACACTATTTCTTGCACTATTATAGAGCATGAATAGTGTTGCACCAAATTTGGTGCAACACTATTCATCACTCTATATTTGGTTTATTAATATTTTATTCAATCTTTTTATTTTTGTAATTTTAATTTATCATAAATTGGGTATATAATTAATTTTTATATTAAGATCTTTATAATTTTAATTTTATATCCTATTTTTTGATATATTAATTTTTGTATATATTATATTTATATAAAATTATAAGTTAATTTTATTATTATTATAATTGTATAAAAAGAAATATAACCATTATTTAAAAATAAAAAATACAAATATAAGATATTTAATGTTAGCTAAAAATTGAAAAAGTAGAAAACTAAAATTTAAAAAAAAAATTAAACAATACATAAATAAAAATACATTATAATTAAAGTACATAAAAGGAAGATACATTAAAATTGAAATTACATTAAAAACATAAAACATAAGTTTAGTAATCCCCTATGTCATTTCCAGGTGCACCAAAATTACAAAAATACTGAGAGAACGGGGTAGAAGATTGTTGTGCTTGTGGTTGTTGAAATTGTTGACTTCTTTTATCGATTATTCGTTTTTGTTCTTGTTGCAAAAATTCACGAAGATTTGGATCGTCAATGGAATTCAAGTTCGTCAATAAAATTTTATTTTCTTATTTGTATTCTTTTTGTCTCGAAACTTCATTTCTTGAGTTGCTTGCCTTTTCCATCGCGAAAGTTGAATATTTATGTGGTACTTTAATAAAATTTGACTATGATGTAATATTTATTTAATTATCTTTTATCAATAATTTCACTTTTAGTTGATTTATCCTTTAAAATAATTTTGTAATAAATGATTATATAAGTGGTGAATGTGAATTATATATAATGAATATGGAAAAAAGAAAAAAGATAGTATTAGTTTGAAGGAAAAAAATTGAAAAGTAAATAGAAGATAATAATATAATATAGAAGAGAGAGAAGATTTGGTGTAAAAAATGGTGTAATGGTTGGAGTAAATTTGGTGTTACACCATTTTGGTGTAAAATTTGGTGCAAAAAATGGTGCTAGCATTGGGGATGGCCTAAATTTGCAAAGTTAAATTTTACATTTTTTAAATGAAAAACCCCAAATGAAGCAAGGTATACTGGTCAAAGTTTACTGCAACATTTAATCTTTATACCAGAGAATAGATATATACACAAAATGGAGTTACAAAAGAGGGAGGGGGTAAAAATTATTACTCCCTCCTTCCCACAGAGTGGGTAAAAATAAGCCATAAATATTGGTCGGACTATAGTAAAGGACACTCCGATGCACTAAGCTCCCACTATGCATGGGGTCCGAGAAGGGTCGGACTACCCGGGACTATTGCAAGCAGTCTTAGCCTGCTTTTATACAAAGAGGTTATTACCACGATGAACTCCTGATCACACATAGCACCAACTTTACCCGTTACACCAAGATTAACATTCATTTGTCTGACTATAGTAAAATGAAAAATCTTAAATATAAATTATTTTTAAATATATAAAAATATTATTTTGTAATGTAACATATAAATTAAGACAGATGGAGTAACACTTAGGACTAAAGCAACAATGGAACAATCAACAACATATTTGATATGGAAGCTGAAGAAGAAGTTAATATGAGTGAAATGTAGCACCAAGAACCTAAATAATCACAAAAGAAATGAACTTTTAATTAAAGAAATGAAAAGGGTAAACTTACCAAGAATCAATAAGAGCAGAGAAGTTGCAAAAATTATGATTCTAAATCCTCTTATCATTTTACTTCTAAGAAATCTTGCTCTTTCTTCACTGCTCAGCTCAGAGTTCTTATTTAGCTCAGTATATAAAAATAAAAATTTGCACTCCTTTATTTTGTAAGTACTCTGTTTTTACAACGGCTCTTTGTAAAGTGTAGTACTTATATTCATTGAGCTCGAGAGGAGTGTTAACACTGCAAAAATTGCAGAGAAAGAGAAATAGAGGACTGTGTATTTTTGTGAATGTGTGTGTCTGTGTGTGTCAGCGGATTCAAGAATTATTTATGAAATGGAGTTGAGGGAATTAGCTTCGATTCCGCTGCTTTAAAATAATAAAATAATTGGTATACAGTGTACAGTAGTATTTGGCATATTGGTATGTCTGTTCCCCACGAAAAAGGCAAGTATAATACAGTGGAGTAATACTTAAATAAAAACCATGTATGTAGAGAAGTTTTATTGTGTGTCTCACACAATTTACATTAGTTGTGTGAGGCTCCTTTTTGTTTCACAAATTTGTGGACCCCAATCTTACACTTCTCGAGCCACAAAAATCTGTATGAGACACAAAATAAAATTTTCCATGTATGTACTACTCCTACTTATTACTATACTATAATCTTCTGAATCTGTATGTATGAAGGAAAAAATATCTGTATGTATATATATGTATTTGGTTTTGCGTCTCACTGTATCTTGGTAAAAGCTTAAATGGTACTAATTCAATAGTGCAATACTTAGCATATTGCATCCACTTTTATTGTTTATTCGATGTTCGGTATCTACTTTGGGTAAAAATTTAGTAGCGGGGCTAGTATTTTCGCTATAAGGATTCAAGAAAAAAAATAAATATATATATATATATATATATACACACACTTTTCAGAAGAGGGTTCGAAAAAATCCCCTTCCACCCCTAGCTCCGCCACTAGGTACAATTAATTCGCTTTAAGGTTCGATTAATTCGGACCATGCCAGATAATCCTCCACTTCGAGGGTGAAGCCTCCCTATCAAGGAAGATATAGTCTCAGGGCTCGAGCTCATATCATACCGTTACAACCTTTGGTGGTAATTTATTGTTTTGTGTTTATGTGGTTGAATAATTTGAAGAGATATAAATTTAAATTAATACCATATTTAATTCTACTGACGAGGTAATTGCTAGTGATATTCCGCGTTCATTGAATTAAAATTCTGAATGTGTTAATTTATTAATATACTATCATTACTTTCTTTATTAGTCTGCTCAGAGCAATCTAACTATTTTTCTAAAATTAGGAATATTGTGCTGATAAATATTTCAATTGTATCGTAGCAAATAAATTTTTTAACTTGTCATAAAATGCTGAGCTTCAATACAAGAAAATCTGAAATAAAATCTAAGTACTTAAAGAAAAGGAAACGAACAATATATGAAATGACAAAAAAGAATCATTTTAAGGGAGTGGACGAGACTGTAGTGACTAAGAGACACAAAAAGGAAATGTTCTAAAAGAAAAGAAGTTGGAAATTGGAAATTGGAAGAAAAAAAAAACGATGACGGTCTCTACAATACGAAATCATGGCATATTTTTTTACAAAAATCAATTAATATATCAACTACGCCTTAATCTAATTTAGGAATACTCTACGAGGTCGTTAGGTTGATAATTAGGAAATCATCATAAGAAATGTAATGTTGGCCGCATAACAAAAAAATAATCATTGTCACAATCAATATATTGTTAGGTTAACGATAATACATGCATTAAGTTATGCAAATATTTATGTATTATTTTATACGGGATAGAATGGAAAAAAAGAATACATGTACTAGCAATGTGGTAAACTACAGTATTTTTAGGATGGAGGTGTTTTGGAACAATTTGGACAGCACAGGTACCGAATAACTCTGTTCATCAAGGCTTACGCAAATACGAAGAAATCATCTAGTGTTTTTGCCTCAATATCGTTTGAACTTAAGACTATATGGTTCTTCTTCCACTTTATTAACCAGTAGGTCACGCTCTTGGGTGTACGTGGATTAAACTTATACCTGTTTATCGGGCGGGCTGGGACATGTTGAACGGAAAAAAAATCAGCTCGTCCGTTTTCGGACCGGGTTGGTTAACGGGCTGAGATAACGGATTGGGGGCGGGTTGAACTTTTTCGGGTTATTTAGAGCCCATTCGGGTTCGGGCGGGCCGGGCTACTGTTTTTTTTTATTTTAAATTAAATTTTTTTTTCTTATTCAATGTTATTGATACTTAAGTATTTGCAAACTTTTAAGGCTTAGAATTAAACTTTGAAGTTTAAAATTTAAAGTTTTAAATTTGAAATTTGTATTTTAAAATTATAAAATTGAAATTAGAAAGCAACTGGCTACAAAAAATTATTTAATAAGATCAATAGGCAATATATAAGGAACAAACTCCGAAGGCTTTCATTTTATATTTTTAATACTTCAAATTAATTTGCAAGTTCTTTTTTGATTTTTTTATTTTTGAACTTGCAAATTAAAAGTTTACAACAACTATAAAAATAAGAAATAGTACATCACATATTTTGCATCATTTTTGTAAGTTCTTCCATGTCAACATGAGGTTCTAGGTTTCCGGCATTGGTTGAATCAGAACCATAAACCATTATATCTCCAATTTCTTGGTCCTCCTCTTCGTCTACCTCGGCACGCCCTTGATTTCGCCGTTCTGATCTTATCCAATCTCTAAAGCACACTAGAATTTCTAAAGCGTTGCTGCCCAATGAATGACGGGTATCTCCTAGCTGCTGCCTTGCTTGGCTAAATGCGCTCTCTGATACGACTGTTGAAATCGGCACATTTAGCACGTCTCGAGCCATGGCCGAAAGAACAGGAAATTGATTTGAGTTGCTCTTCCACCAAGCCAGCGGTAGAAACTAAAAAATCCTTTGTGAGGGGCTCTGGTGACTTTTGCAAGTAGAATTGGAGTTCATCAATATTCCTGCTACTGGTTTGTTGATGCTCTCCTAGTGTAGACCAAATCAAATAATCTTGAACACCATCATCATCATCCATAGTTTTCCAAATGTTGAAGGATTACTTGAAGGAATATTTGCATCTACAACCAAAGAAGCATCAACAATGTTGGCATAATAATTATATAAAGTTTGTAAATGTGTGTGTAGATCAGAGATACAAGTGTCAATATCAGGAGTTTCAGTTGGTCCAATATCTATATAAGTATATAAAACTCTAATTAATTGGCGACACGGTATCATTTTGATAGTAGGGTTTAAAATAGCACCAATTAGGTAAATATGGGGAATTGGGTAGAAATATTTTTTAAACTTATCTAGCATAGATTCAACAACAGAAGCATATCCTTCTTTCTTCTACAAATTATGTAGTAAAAGAGAAATTTCAGCAATATGAACTAAACCATTTGCAATAGTAGGATAATAAGCTCCAGAAAACTCAAGTGTAGCCACATAAAATTTTTGTAAAAATTGTACAACATCATGAATGACATCCCAAGTTCTAGATGTTAACAAACGACTATGATCGGTACAATGAGAATTAGCAACTTCGGTTATAGGCATTCTATATTTATAACAACATCTTAAGAATAAATAAGTATAATTCCACCTAGTAACTATTTCTCCAGACATGAGTCTTGGTTTTAGTCCATAGTGTACACATTTTTCCTTAAATACATTTAATCTAGCACTTCTATTATTTCCTTAAACTACACCAACAGCTCTCCTAACTAAAGTAATTTCATCTCTAATAATTCAAGGCCACTCTTCACAATCAAGTTATAAATATGACATGCACATCTAACATGAAATATTTCAGGAAGTGGTGGGTGTAGATGCAATTTTAATATTTAAATAGCAGCATTGTTGTTAGAAGCATTATCAAATGACATACACAAAACTTTTTCTGCAAGATTATAAAATATAGCAACTTCATGGATAGTATTACTTATAAATGCACTAGTATGACTTTGATCTTCATCATATTTAAAAGCAATAATACGTTTTTGCATACAAAAATTATCATCTATCCAATGGCATGTAACAGTCAAATAATTTTCATTTACAGCACGACCAATATAAGAAGTAAAAGAAACTCTACAAGGAAGACTTGCGAACAAATAACGTATATATATCTGATATTGTCCAAAAAGCCTAAAGATATTAGCTCTACAAGTACTTCTAGGAATACCTTTAAACATAAGGTCATAAATTCTTTGAATATAAGTAACAAGATACGGTGAAGAAGCAAAACTAAAAGGTAAACAACCTAAAACAATCATTTTAGCTAATTCTTTCCGATCTTTCTTAATATCGTATTTACCAAATAACCCCCTAGTACTCGGGTTAAGTTTTTGTTGCCCAGATTCCTCATCTACTCCCAATCAAGAGAGTGTTTCTTTTCCATATGCCTACGAAGTTGACCCGTTCCCCCTCTCTTACCGGGCTCATGTTTATAATGTTCATTACAAATTTTATATTTTACATAATTTTTTTGATCTTCTAGTCTTTCAAAAAACATCCAACACTTACTTCTTAATCGCCGATTCTTCTTAATAGGGAGAGGAGGCCTACTTGTTCCACCCCTAATATTTTGAGTTTGACTAACATTACCAGGTGTAGGTGGTGGTGTTTCAAGATTATCGGGTGATTGAATATCATCTAAATCATCATCTATACCAAAATTTGTTGCATTCGCTCATAATCTACATTTAAATTTTCAGGTGAACTTTCAGAAATATGTGTAGCTACTAGAAGAACTAACGCCACCTCTTGATCTTTTGGAAGTTTTCTTACTACCACCTCTACTAGTGCACGTTTTTTTGGCTACTCTAAGTAAATCCATTATGTAAATTAAATTAATAATTCTAAATAATAAAATAAGTGTACACCAAATAAGAGAAAGAGATGGAACGAGTGTACCGGGATTTCGGATGCCGCACTAATTTTGATATCAAAAATCAAACTTCAATTGATAGACCGAAACTTGATAGTTGATACTTGATAGTACTTGATATCACACTTCACTTGAATACTTGTTATTTGATAATAATAATTTTGTAATGGCTAAACTAAATAATTGATGAAACTTGAAATAATAAATAATTGAGAATTTGAGATTTGAGAATTTAAGAACAATAATATCAAGAGAGAATTAGAGTAGTAAGAAAGTGGATTGTGAGAAAAAATGAAGAAGAAGGGGGGCTATTTATAGGTTTTAAAAGGTTAAAAATATAATTTTTCAATTATTAGGGGTGAGAGGGCTATATTTTTAATGGGGGAGGCCGAAATGGCCATTTCTGCAAAATCTGGCCGTTCCCCAACGGTCATTTTCTCAATTTGACCGTTGGCAACGGTCCAAATAATTTTAAAAAAAAAAATCTCAACGGTAACCGGGTTGATAACGGGCTGCAGCCCGTTAACAACCCGTTAACGGGTTACGGGCTTAGCGGGTACGGTGCATCGGTATCCAAAACATGTTCGTCCAAAACCCGCCCCCCACCAACCCGTCCCAGCCCGCACAATAAGCAATAGTAACGGGCTGAATCGGGCGGCCCGGGTTGAAAACAGGTCAGCCCGGCCCGATTAACACCTATAATTAAACTATTTAAAGATAACAATATAGTTTTAAAGTAAGTAATTTATAAATAATAATCTCTTCATAATTAATATTACATAATACTTTATTTATTCTTAATTTTTGTTTAATCAATGCTTTAATTTTAATAGTAACCTTCGTATAAATAGTTCATGCATTACATTTCAACTATAGCTAGTACGTAAACTAAAACACGCCTATGTTTATTTCGCTCAAACTTGAGATTCTAATGTTCAAAAACTTGCTTTTGGAGACAACTTTCTGTCATCATGTTGTTCGTTTCCGACGATGTCAAATTTTAAAAAGAATAATATACTTCAAAATTTTTTTTACTCTACTTACTACCTTAACCTTATAAATAAATAAATAAATAAATAAACAGTGACCAAAATATAGTGGCTTAGAGTGGAATCCGAAACCAAAATGTTGCTATTTTGGATTCAGAAAACACAAATAAGTGTAAAAAAAAAAAGGTAACCATAATATATATATAACGCCAGAAAACCTGGCGCTATATAATAACGGTAACTGCACCGTTATTGTATAGCGCCAGGTTTTCTGGCGTATACAATGTCAGAGTAATATAGCGCCAGGTTTTCTGGCGTTATACACTGACACAGTGATATAGCGCCAGAAAACCTGGCGTTATATCCCTCAACAAAAAAACCCTCCACCTTCTTCACCCGTCTTCTTCTTCACCATTATTCTAATCCCCAATCCAAAACTTGGTCCCCCCACTGTCCGCCATTATAAAAAAAAAAAAATTTGGGTCCCCCCGGCACATAAAACTTGAAGAACGTAGGTCCCACACTCGAGTAGAGCTTCTTGTTATTGTTGATTCACGCTTTCGGAGTCAAATTTTCGATCTATTTGCTTTCCGAAAATTCTAAATCGAGGTATTTCGATTTATTTTAAGTTGAAACTTTTATAATAATGCATATTATTTGATTTGTATGTGTTCTATTTCGGTTGGTGGTTTTATTTTCGAAATTAGCATCTTAAATTTATCCGGATTTAATTTTACTGTTCTATATAAAAATATAAATTTGTCAAATAAATTTGTCTGTTAATATTCTCATTTATATATATGTGCTTTCATGCCGTTTTGTGTTTTATTTGCAATTAAATTTATTTGTT
>NW_017670373.1:192056-194130 GCF_001879085.1 Nicotiana attenuata | reverse complement strand
CTTTCTGTAAAGTTTGGTTGAAAACGGACGTCGTTTGACGTGTTTCGGACTTAAAATGGAAAATTGATGTTTTATGAAAATTTGGAAGAAATCATGAGTTTTGAGGCTTGATTCGATGTATATGATGTTATTTTGGCGATTTGATCGCGCGAGTAGTCCGTAGGATGTTTTTGAGGTTGTGTGCATAATTGATTTTGAGCCCCGAGGGCTCGGGTGAGTTTTGGATAGGTGTCGGAGTGCAATTTTAAACAATAAAAATCTGGTATACTTCTTCTGTGATTTTCGCATTTGCGAAGATGTGTCTCGCAATTGCGAGCTCGCAAATGCGAGCTTTGTATCGCAATTGCGAAGCCTGGGACTTGGCCTACTGATCGCAAATGCGATCTTGTTTCTCGCAAATGCGAAACTCAATGGGTCGCAAATGCGACCTTTTCATCGCAAATGCGAGGCCTGGCAAAATGGGAAGGGTTCGCAAATGCGAACCCACCTTCGCATTTCCCACAAATGGTCGGGGTTCGCAATTGCGAACCCCAGTTCGCAATTCCCATATCTGCAGCCCAGCAATTTTCATACTTAGTCGAATTTTAGGCCATTTTTCACCCCACTTTCAAAATACAACTCCTTAGGCGATTTTTCAAGAACAAGTTTCATCCCAAATCATTTGTAAGTCGATTTTTACTTAATTCTTTCACTCATTAACATTATTTAACATGTTTTCCACTTAGAATCAATGATTTTCATGGGTGAAACTGGGGTTTTGGGTAGGACCTAGGATTTTCAAAAATTGGGGATTTAGACCTCAATTTGAGGTCCGATTTCAAAACAAATTACATATTTGAGTTCGTGGGGGAATGGGTAACCGGGTTTTGGTTCGAACTTCGGGTTTTGACCACGTGGGCCTGGGGGCAATTTTGGAATTTTTGGGAAAAACTTTGGAAAATTCATTTTTATGCATTCAAATTGATTCATTTAGTGTTTATTAAAGTAATTAAGTGACTTGTGACTAGATTCGAGCGGATTGGTGGCGGAATCGAGGGGTAAAGCCATAATTGAGACTTGAGTTGAATTCAAAGCATCGAGGTAAGTGTTTGGTTTAACCCTAGCTTGACGGAATAGGAGTTGAGTCTTATTTGCTACTTGCTAATTGTCGGGTACGATGTATAGGCATGGTGACGAGTATCTATACATTGGTGTCTAGCATGACCGTGAGTCCTTATTTTGCGAATAGTTGGGATTTTGTTATATCTTCCATGTTTAATTGATGAAATCTATATGTTGTAAAGATCTTGTGAAAGAAATTGTAATCTTTGAACTTCGTGGGGCGTTGGCTCGAGTTGAAATACAAATTGTGAAGGTATATGAGATAAGTAAATCTTTGGAGCATTGGCTCGAGTGATAATGTGAACTATGAGATGAAAGTGAAAGAAAGAGAAAGAGTCATTGATATTTTTCCTTGCCGGGACGTTGAGATTATTGATGTTGTACCCTTGTCGGGTTTTAATTGTTTGTCTGTGTTCCCTTGTCGGGATTTTTATTATTGTTTATTTATTCCCTTGCCCTTGTTTGTGATTGTTGATTGGGTGAGGAGGAGTGTTAAAGCACGAAGGGTGATGCCGTGCACTTATTGCAGTTTGCTATGATTTCTTGTTGGTATTAGTTCACGTGCATTACTTGTCTTATTCCATTATTTCTGTGATTCTTTACGTTGACATTTCCCTTTATCGTGTCACTTGTTATTATTGAACCAGGTGTCCCTGCACAACGTTATGTCTTGAATTTATGCCTTAATTGCTTCGTGATTATGTGACTTAATCGCTACGTGACATTCAACATATTAATTATTAAATTGCCTGATTGCCCTCTTATAATCCATAATTAATTGCTATTTGTCATTATTTGTTTTCCTTAGTGAATCATAAATTTTGTGTACTTGTTGTCTTATGAACTCGTATTAATGGTTGCGTTTGTTAGAGTAAATTTTCTTTTGGAGGAACTGTTGATTTATTGAAATGGGAGCGGGTGGTACGCCTACCACAAGTGATATTGAAATGGGAGCGGGTGGTACGCCTACCAC
>NW_017670373.1:165564-188251 GCF_001879085.1 Nicotiana attenuata | reverse complement strand
CATTTCATTCCTGTGGCAGTCTCCTATTCATCCGAGAGATTAGCTGAGATTTATATCCGGGAGATTGTTCGCCTTCATGGTGTGCCAGCATCTATCATTTCGGACCGGGGTACGCAGTTTACCTCGCGCTTCTGGAGAGCAGTTCAGCGAGGGTTGGGCACACGGGTCGAGTTGGGCACAGCATTTCATCCCCAGACGGACGGGCAGTCCGAGCGGACTATTCAGATTTTGGAGGATATGCTTCGGGCTTGTGTTATTGACTTTGGAGGTTCGTGGGATCAGTTCTTGCCTTTAGCGGAGTTTGCCTACAACAACAGCTACCAGTCGAGCATCCAGATGGCTCCTTATGAGGCTCTATATGGTAGGCGGTGTCGGTCTCCGGTTGGATGGTTTGAGCCAGGAGAGGCTCAGTTGATAGGTACGGATTTGGTTCGGGAGGCCTTGGACAAGGTCAAGATCATTCAGGATAGGCTTCGTTCAGCTCAGTCTAGGCAAAAGAGTTATGCAGACCGCAAGGTTCGAGATGTGGCATTTATGGTTGGTGAGCGGGTATTGCTCCGAGTGTCGCCTATGAAGGAAGTGATGAGATTTGGGAAAAAGGGCAAGCTTAGCACAAGATTTATTGGTCCGTTTGAGATTCTTGATCGAGTGGGAGAGGTAGCTTATAGACTTGCATTGCCGCCTAGCTTATCAGCCGTGCATCCAGTTTTTCATGTATCCATGCTTCGGAGGTACCACGGCGATCCAGCCCACATGTTAGACTTCAGCACTGTCCAGTTGGACAAGGACTTGTCTTATGAGGAGGAGCCGATGGCTATTCTAGACCGGCATGTTCGTCAATTGAGATTCAAGAGTTTTCCTTCTGTTCGTGTTCAGCGGAGAGGTCAGCCCCCTGAGGCATCGACCTGGGAGTCCGAGTCTGATATGCGGAGTCGTTATCCTCATCTTTTCCCCGACTCAGGTACTTCATTCTTTTGTCCGTTCGAGGACGAACAGTTGTTTTAGAGGTGGACAATGTGACGACCCAAAGGGTCATCACTTGTTTCCTTACTCTTTCTGTGCTTCCGAGGCCTTGAAAACCTCATTTAGGATTGCCTCGATTTGCGTGCGCAGTCCGGACGCGTAGCCGGAAAGCTTAAATATGAATTCTGTGTGAAAAATGCTAAATTTTGATATTAATATGAATAAATTTGACTTCAGTCAATATTTTGGGTAGACGGACCCGGACCCGCGATTTGATGGTCACGGTGGGTCCGTAGGAAAATATGGGACTTGGGCGTATGCCTGGAATCGAATTCCGAGGTCCCAAGCCCGAGAAATGAATTTTTGCGTGAAATTATTTTCTGGAAATATTTGAGGAAACTGGAAATGAAATTTGATTAGAAGACTATGGTATCGGGCCCGTATTTTGGTTCCGGAGCCCGGTACAAGTCTTGTATATGATTTAAGCACTTTCTGTAAAGTTTGGTTGAAAACGGACGTCGTTTGACGCGTTTCGGACTTAAAATGGAAAATTGATGTTTTATGAAAATTTGGAAGAAATCATGAGTTTTGAGGCTTGATTCGATGTATATGATGTTATTTTGGCGATTTGATCGCGCGAGTAAGTCCGTAGGATGTTTTTGAGGTTGTGTGCATAATTGATTTTGAGCCCCGAGGGCTCGGGTGAGTTTTGGATAGGTGTCGGAGTGCAATTTTAAACAATAAAAATCTGGTATACTTCTTCTGTGATTTTCGCATTTGCGAAGATGTGTCTCGCAATTGCGAGCTCGCAAATGCGAGCTTTGTATCGCAATTGCGAAGCCTGGGACTTGGCCTACTGATCGCAAATGCGATCTTGTTTCTCGCAAATGCGAAACTCAATGGGTCGCAAATGCGACCTTTTCATCGCAAATGCGAGGCCTGGCAAAATGGGAAGGGTTCGCAAATGCGAACCCACCTTCGCATTTCCCACANCTGTTCCACGATAACCCCCCGATGACTGGGGGTTATCTCTACTACGCACATCCTCATTTTTTGGAACGTCTTCGACCTTCACGTACATCTCCAACATTGTGATTACAAGAAAATCCCGACATTCGTCCGGAGTCCTCAAAAAATCACTCAAAGTTTCATCATCGTCGATGTTAAACTCCGAGTAAAAAGCAACCCCTTGCGGAGTGACGGAATAAGGATATCTTCCGGTTACTTTAAATATCACCGAACGTTTTCTCACACTTATTTTTTTGCATAACAACGATATCAATGTATCGTACTCCATTGTCAGTGGCAATTTAACATGACACTTAGCAGGTAAACTGTAGCCCACGGAGTTATTCTCCATCACAACCTCACCACCCCAGTATAATGAAACTCTTATCCTACGCTCTTCAGACATTATAAAAAAATGCTGGAGTATTTAACAACAACAGACGTCAAGAGTTAAAAAAAATTTTGAATGCATTTCTATGCGATTCTAACCTCTTTATATAGAAAATGGGGAGCCGGGAAGTTTTTTTTTTTTTACATATATAGCGCCAAATAAGTTGGCGCTTTATTTTGAATTATTGTACTGGTCAGGAAAAAAAAGGATATAACGCCACTATTTCTGGCGCTATATCACTGTCAGTGTATAACGCCAGAAATAGTGGCGCTATATACTCTGACAGTGTATAACGCCAGAAATAGTGGCGCTATATATTAACGGTGCTGTTACCGTTTATATATAGCGCCACTATTTCTGGCGCTATATATATTTTTGTTACCTTTTTTTTTTACACCTATTTATATGTTTTGAGTCCAAAATAGCAACATTTTGATTTCCGACTCCTTAGAGTGCAGTGGGAACCCCTGTAGTTTGAGATTGAAAGACAATTGATTGATTGATTTGATAAAGCAATTGAGTTGAATGGACAACAATGGCGCGTAATACAAGTTTAAATTCATGATATATTGTAGTCCAAATTTTAGCTTCTTAGCTACTAGCCTACCACCACCACAAAAAAGGTAAAAACAAAAAAGTATATTGGGTTGCCAAACAGGGTTCGAAGAGCCCGTTTGGACACAAGAATTTTTTTTCCTTTTTTTTTTGATTTTTTTTTTCGAAATTAATGTTGGGTAATAATTTTTTCAATTTTCACTTGAAGATAATTTTTTGATTTTTTTTAAAATTTAAAAAACTTCAAAAAGCTATTTTTTGTAATTTTCACTTTAGATCACTCACAAAAATTAAAAAACAACCCAAAATTGTATTTATAGCCAAACACAACTCTAATTTTTAAATATTATTTTCACTTGAATTTGCTTTTTTCCTTTTTTCGATATTTTACAATTCTTATGTCGAAACGCCTACTAAACTCCCGTTTGGCCAGAAATTTTGGCAACTTTTTTTGAACTTTTTTGGAAACATTGTTTCTTCATAGATCATGATAAGTTTTTGAAATAATTTTGTAATATTTTTTCAAGTTCCCAAAATTTGATTTAGGGTAATTATTGGGTGAAATATTTTCTTCCACTCATAAATTTCAAATTGTTTTCAAATAAAATATATGTCTAAGGACATCTTCAACTTCCAAAAATTATTTTAAATTTTTTTTTTAAAATAATTTTTTTAAGCTTCAACCAAATCTATGTCCAAACGCTAGCTAAAAATAAGGGCAAGAATTAACGAGGTTAGTGTTCTCAAAGAAAAAATTGAGTTAAAAAGCGTGAGAAGAATTTTAAACTCAAGACGTTAGACAGTGCAAAATTAATGGGTGCAAATGCTACAACTTCAACGAGAGCTATTGTTAATATTGGAAACGTCCTTAGTGGGCGTTTGGATATAAGAATTGTAAAATTTCAAAAAAAAACGAATTTTTTTTCAAGTGAAAATGGTTTTGAAAATTAGAGTTGTGTTTGGACATGAATATAATTTTGCGTTGTTTTTGAAGTTTTGTGAGTGATCTGAGTGAAAATTTTGAAAAACAACCTTTTGGAGTTTTTAAAATTTTCAAAATTCCAAATTCACCTTCAAGTGAAAATTGAAAATTTCATGGCCAAACACTGATTTCGAAAAAAAAAATTTGGGAAAAATAGTGAATTTTTTTTTATGTCCAAACAGGCTCTTAGTTTCCCCATTAATTCTAGTGATTTTTACCTAGTTATACTATATTAGAAACCTAGTTATCACCTTTGTTTAGGTTCCTCATTAATTACTTTGTATATCTATATTTACAAGTTATATACGAAACCTTAAAAAGAAAAAAATTAAGATCCCTTAATTTTAGCCAATTTCCAAAAACCCTCCCCTACATTTAAGATTCTGTTTCTTTTTTCTCTCTAACTTAATAATCACCCAAAATCGCTCTTTTATTTTTATATCACCCAAATTTTCGATTCATTTACTTTTCCAAAGATTTTCAAACCTAATTTTCCTCTTTCTTAAATTTTACTATTCACCAGAAATCTCTATTTCTTATTCATCACACTGTAGACGAAATTCAGAATATTGCTCTACAATCAAGTTGTGGGTAAGTTTTGAATCTTGTTTTCTTTCTTTCTATAATCTTTATTGTATGTGACTTGTATATGATACATCAATACCCAAAATAATACTCAATACAATACTAATACAATTATAATACGATTATATTAGATTTTAGTGTAGAGTTGTGATTGAAACTTGAAGAAGATGAAGATCATAATTGTATCTGTGACGACCCAAAGGGTCATCACTTGTTTCCTTACTCTTTCTGTGCTTCCGAGGCCTTGAAAACCTCATTTAGGATTGACTCGATTTGCGTGCGCAGTCCGGACGCGTAGCTGGAAAGCTTAAATATGAATTCTGTGTGAAAAATGCTAAATTTTGATATTAATATGAATAAACTTGACTTCGGTCAATATTTTGGGTAAACGGACCCGGACCCATGATTTGACGGTCCCGGTGGGTCCGTAGGAAAATATGGGACTTGGGCGTATGCTCAGACTCGAATTCCGAGGTCCCAAGCCCGAGAAATGAATTTTTGCGTGAAATTATTTTCTGGAAATATTTGAGAAAATTGGAAATGAAATTTGATTAGAAGACTATGGTATCGGGCCCGTATTTTGGTTCCGGCACCCGATACAAGTCTTGTATATGATTTAAGCACTTTCTGTAAAGTTTGGTTGAAAACGGACGTCGTTTGACGCGTTTCGGACTTAAAATGGAAAATTGATGTTTTATGAAAATTTGGAAGAAATCATGAGTTTTGAGGCTTGATTCGATGTATATGATGTTATTTTGGCGATTTGATCGCGCGAGTAAGTCCTAGGATGTTTTTGAGGTTGTGTGCATATTTGGTTTGGAGCCCTGAGGGCTCGGGTGAGTTTTGGATAGGTGTCGGAGTGCATTTTTAAACTTAATAAAAATCTAGTATGCTTCTTCTGTGATTTTCGCATTTGCGAAGATGTGTCTCGCAATTGCGAGCTCGCAAATGCGAGCTTTGTATCGCAATTGCGAAGCCTGGGACTTGGCCTACTGATCGCAAATGCGATCTTGTTTCTCGCAAATGCGAAACTCAATGGGTCACAAATGCGACCTTTTCATCGCAAATGCGAGGCCTGGCAAAATGGGAAGGGTTCGCAAATGCGAACCCAGCTTCGCATTTCCCACAAATGGTCGGGGTTCGCAATTGCGAACCCCAGTTCGCAATTCCCATATCTGCAGCCCAGCAATTTTCATACTTAGTCGAATTTTAGGCCATTTTTCACCCCACTTTCAAAATACAACTCCTTAGGCGATTTTTCAAGAACAAGTTTCATCCTAAATCATTTGTAAGTCGATTTTTACTTAATTCTTTCACTCATTAACATCATTTAACATGTTTTCCACTTAGAATCAATGATTTTCATGGGTGAAATTGGGGGTTTTGGGTAGAACCTAGGTTTTTCAAAAATTGGGGATTTGGACCTCAATTTGAGGTCCGATTTCAAAACAAATTACATATTTGAGTTCGTGGGGGAATGGGTAACCGGGTTTTGGTTCGAACCTCGGGTTTTGACCACGTGGGCCCGGGGGCGATTTTGGAATTTTTGGGAAAAACTTTGGGAAATTCATTTTTATGCATTCAAATTGATTCATTTAGTGTTTATTAAAGTAATTAAGTAATTTGTGGCTAGATTCGAGCGGATTGGAGGTGGAATCACGGGGTAAAGCTATAGTTGAGGCTTGAGTTGAGTTCAAAGCATCGAGGTAAGTGTTTGGTTTAACCCTAGCTTGAGGGATTAGGAGTTGAGTCATAATTGCTACTTGTTGATTGTCGAGTACGATGTATAGGCATGGTGACGAGTATCTATACATTGGTGTCTAGCATGACCGTGAGTCCTTATTTTGCGAATAGTTGGGATTTTGTTATATCTTCCATGTTTAATTGATGACTTCTATATGTTGTAAAGATCTTGTGAAAGAAATTGTAATCTTTGAACTTCGTGGAGCGTTGGCTCGAGTTGAAATACAAATTGTGAAGGTATATGAGATAAGTAAATCTTTGGAGCATTGGCTCGAGTGATAATGTGAACTATGAGATGAAAGTGAAAGAAAGAGAAAGAGTCATTGATATTTTTCCTTGCCGGGACGTTGAGATTATTGATGTTGTACCCTTGTCGGGTTTTAATTGTTTGTCTGTGTTCCCTTGTCGGGATTTTTATTATTGTTTATTTATTCCCTTGCCCTTGTTTGTGATTGTTGATTGGGTGAGGAGGAGTGTTAAAGCACGAAGGGTGATGCCGTGCACTTATTGCAGTTTGCTATGATTTCTTGTTGGTATTAGTTCACGTGCATTACTTGTCTTATTCCATTATTTCTGTGATTCTTTACGTTGACATTTCCCTTTATCGTGTCACTTGTTATTATTGAACCAAGGTGTCCCTGCACAACGTTATGTCTTGAATTTATGCCTTAATTGCTTCGTGATTATGTGACTTAATTGCTACGTGACATTCAACATATTAATTATTAAATTGCCTGATTGCCCTCTTATAATCCATAATTAATTGCTATTTGTCATTATTTGTTTTCCTTAGTGAATCATAAATTTTGTGTACTTGTTGTCTTATGAACTCGTATTAATGATTGCGTTTGTTAGAGTAAATTTTCTTTTGGAGGAACTGTTGATTTATTGAAATGGGAGCGGGTGGTACGCCTACCACAAGTGATATTGAAATGGGAGCGGGTGGTACGCCTACCACGAGTGGTATTGAAATGGGAGCGGGTGGTACGCCTACCACGAGATATTGAGAAATGGGATCGGGTTGCACGCCTGCAACAAGATGAGTTGAATATGAAAATTTGTCTTTATTTCCTATTTCCGTGTTAGAAGTTAAACAGTAGATGTACGTACCATTATTCCTGATAGTTTGTTTCTATCTGTTACCCCTGAAGCATGCTCCCTTCCCCAGCTTAAATTGTTATTTTCTTGCTATTTTTCTGTGGTACTTGTATATATATCTGCACAGGTTTATTTGGTGGTCTGGTCCTAGCCTCGTCACTACTTCGCCGGGGTTAGGCTAGGCACTTACCAGCACATGGAGCCGGTTGTGCAGATACTACACTCTGTGCTATTTTGCACAGATCCCAGGCTTCAGCAGAAATAGCAATAGAGTGGGAGCAGACTTTCAGTCCAGTGAGACCCGAGGTAGCCTTGCAGGCGTTCGCAGGCCCTGGCGTCTCCTTTCATCTATACTCCTGTTTCTTTCATGTAATTCTGGAGACAATGTCGAGTTTATTTCTTTCAGACCTTTATGAGTTGTATTCTTAGACCGTCTGTGAAACTGTGACACCAGTCTTGGGTAGAGGCCTTGGTTGAAACTTTCCGCATTTTTATTCAGCTTTATAAAATGTTAAGACTTCCGCTTATTTCTTAATTTCGTTGCTTTTGTATTATTGTCGTAAATTGTTAAAATGGATTAGGTTATTAATGGACAAGTAAATAAATTTGGCTTGCCTAGATCTCATTAGTAGGCGCCATCACGACTCCCGAGGGTGGGAAATCCGGGTCGTGACAAGTTGGTATCAGAGCTCTAGGTTACATGGGTCTCACAGTTCACAGATAAGCTTAGTAGAGTCTGAGGGATCGGTACGGAGACGTCTGCATTTATCCCCCAGAGGCTATAGAGTTAGGGAAAAGTTTCACTTCTATTCTTCCTGTCGTGCGATTTTGTTCTCTCAGTGCTAAATTGAAACCTCTACTCTTGTCCTTTCGCGAATGGTGAGGTCACGTACCGCTTCTTCAGCCGAACAGCAGCACAGACCGGTGGTAGATCAGTGACATCTTCGAAGGCTTTGTGGAGGTTGGATAAGTTTCATCAAGCACTTCACTACTACCATCAGCGGTGCATCTTCTGAGGATCCCCAAGATTTTCTAGACAGCGGTCATGAGGTTCTAAAGAACATGGGGATCGTGGAGACCAATGGGGTCTATCTTGCTACTTTTCGCTTGTCTGGATCCGCCAAGACCTGTTGTAAATATTATTGATTGGCTATACCAGCTAGGTCATCAGGTTCGACTTGGGGACAGTTCACGCAACTATTTCTGGAGAAGATTCTCCCCATCATTCAGAGAGAGGCCTATCAGGGGCAGTTTGAGCGTCTCCAGTAGGGTTCTATGGCTGTTACTTAGTACAAGATTAGATTCATCGGCTTGGCTCGTCATGCTCTTGTCATACTCCCACTGTGAGAGAGAGTGATGAGGTTCATTGGACTCGTCCAGCCCGCTCAGTTAGCTGGAGGTGGAGGTAGAGGTATTAGAGGTGGAGGTAGAGATGCTAGAGGTGGAGGTAAAGGTATTAGAGGTGGAGGTGCAGGTATGGTTCTGATTTGTGATAGAGATGCTTGAGTGTTATTTGATCCTATTCTGCACTGTGTCTGGTTATGCCTAGTGATTCACTGAGTATTCTTGTTTATGTGTCTGCACCGGTGGGTGATTGTATTGCGATCGATCGAGCCCATCATTCTTGTATTGGGGTGATTGGAGGTCTTGAGACTCGAGTAGATTTGTTGTTGTTGGACATGGTTGACTTCGATATTATGTTGAGGATGGACTGGTTATCACCTTACCATGCTATTTTGGACTGCCATGCCAAGGCGGTGACCTTAGTTTTACCAGGTATGCCTCGTTTAGAGTGGAGAGGGACTCTAGGTCATTCTACCCGCAGTGTCATATCGTATGTGAAGGCTCGAAGTATGGTCGAGAAAAGGGTATTGGGTCTACTTGGCGTATGTTCGTGATTCTAGTGCTGAGGTTTCCTTGATTGATTCTGTACCCGTTGTTCGTGAGTTTCCTGATGTTTTTCCTTCAGACCTGCCGGGTATGCCACCCGACAGGGGTATTGATTTCTGCATTGATCTGGTTCCGGGCACTCAGCCCATTTCTATTCCGCCATAGTTGTAGGATTTGCTTGAGAAGGGTTTCATTAGACCCAATGTGCCTCCTTGGGGTGCGCCAGTGTTATTTGACAAGAAGAAGGACGGGTCAATGAGGATGTGTATTGATTACCGGCAATTAAACAAGGTAACGGTCAAGAATAAGTATCCAATGCCGAGGATTGATGATTTTTTCGACCAGCTTCAGGGTGCCAGGGTACTTTCCAAGATTGACTTACGATCTGGTTACCATCAGTTGAGGATTAGGGCATCCGATATCCCTAAGACAGCTTTCCGCACTCGGTATGGGCATTATGAGTTCTTGGTTACGTCATTCGGGTTGACAAATGCCCCAGCAGCCTTCATGGACTTGATGAACTGAGTGTTCGGGCCTTATTTGGATTCATTCGTGATAGTGTTCATTGATGATATATTGATATACTCTCGCAGCCAGGAGGAGCACGAGCAGCACCTTAGAGTGGTTCTTCAGACTCTGAGGGATAGTCAGTTATATGCTAAGTTCTCGAAGTGTGAATTCTGGTTGGGTTCAGTTGCAATTCTGGGTCATGTTGTATCAGCTGAGGGTATTCAGGTAGACCCAAAGAAGATAGAGGCAGTCAAGAACTGGCCTAGACCAGCATCAACTACAGAGATTCGGAGTTTCTTAGGGTTGGCAGGCTACTACCGACGGTTCATAGAGAGATTTTCATCTATTGCAGCCCCGATGACCAAATTGACCCAGAAGGGTGCCCAGTTCAGATGGTCGGACGAGTGTGTGGCGAGCTTTCAGAAGCTCAAGACAGCTCTGATTACGGCACCGGTGTTGGTTTTGCCCACAGGTTAAGGGCCCTATACAGTCTATTGCGATGCTTCTCGTGTTGGGTTTGGAGCAGTGTTGATGCAGGATGGCAAGGTCATTGCCTATGCTTCGAGGCAGTTGAAGATTCATGAGAAGGACTATCCAGTGCAAGATTTAGAGTTGGCATCCATTGTTCACGTATTGAATATTTGGAGGCATTATTTGTATGGCGTGGCGTGTGAGGTGTTCACTGATCACAAGAGTCTTCAGTACTGGTTCAAGCAAAAGGAGTTGAATTTGGAGTTGTTGAAGGATTATGATGTCACCATTCTTTATCATCCGGGGGAAGGCCAATGTAGTGGCCGATGCTTTGAGTAGGAAGTCAGCCAGTAGGGGCGAGTTTGCGTGCCCAATGTGGATGGGCTTCGAGAGTTGATTTTGGAGGAGGCCCATAGCTCCAGGTACTCTATTCATCCGGGCGCCGCGAAGATGTATCAGGATTTGCGGCAGCATTATTGGTGGCGTAGAATGAAGAAGGATATCGTAGCATATGCGGCTTGTTGTTTGAATTGTCAGTAGGTTAAATACGAGCATCAGAGGCCTGGTGGTTTATTTCAGAGGATTGAGCTTCCCGAGAGGAAGTGGGAGCGGATTAATATGGATTTTGTTACTGGGCTTCCGTTGACTCGGAAGAATTTCGATGCAGTTTGGGTCATTGTGGATAGGCTGACCAAGTCAGCGCATTTCATTCCTGTGGCAGTCTCCTATTCATCCGAGAGATTAGCTGAGATTTATATCCGGGAGATTGTTCGCCTTCATGGTGTGCCAGCATCTATCATTTCGGACCGGGGTACGCAGTTTACCTCGCGCTTCTGGAGAGCAGTTCAGCGAGGGTTGGGCACACGGGTCGAATATTGCGAACCCCAGTTCGCAATTCCCATATCTGCAGCCCAGCAATTTTCATACTTAGTCGAATTTTAGGCCATTTTTCACCCCACTTTCAAAATACAACTCCTTAGGCGATTTTTCAAGAACAAGTTTCATCCCAAATCATTTGTAAGTCGATTTTTACTTAATTCTTTCACTCATTAACATCATTTAACATGTTTTCCACTTAGAATCAATGATTTTCATGGGTGAAATTGGGGGTTGGGTGGAACCTAGGTTTTTCTAAAATTGGGGATTTGGACCCAATTCGAGGTCCGATTTCAAAACAAATCATATACTTGGATTCGTAGGGGAATGGGTAACAGGGTTTTGTTTCGAACCTCGGGTTTTGACCACGTGGGCCCGGGGGTGATTTTGGAATTTTGGGCAAAACTTTGGGAAAATTCATTTTTATGCATTCAAATTGATTCATTTAGTGTTTATTAATGTAGTTAAACAATTTGTGATTAGATACGAGCGAATTGGTGGCGGAATCGAGGGGTAAAGCCATAATTGAGACTTGAGTTGAATTCAAAGCATCGAGGTAAGTGTTTGGTTTAACCCTAGCTTGAGGGAATATGAGTTGAGTCTTATTTGCTACTTGCTAATTGTCGGGTACGATGTATAGGCATGGTGACGAGTATCTATACATTGGTGTCTAGCATGACCATGAGTCCTTATTTTGCGAATAGTTGGGATTTTGTTATATCTTCCATGTTTAATTGATGACTTCTATATGTTGTAAAGATCTTGTGAAAGAAATTGTAATCTTTGAACTTCGTGGGGCGTTGGCTCGAGTTGAAATACAATTTGTGAAGGTATATGAGATAAGTAAATCTTTGGAGCATTGGCTCGAGTGATAATGTGAACTATGAGATGAATGTGAAATAAAGAGAAAGAGTCATTGATATTTTCCCTTGCCGGGACGTTGAGATTATTGATGTTGTACCATTGTCGGGTTTTAATTGTTTGTCTGTGTTCCCTTGTCAGGATTTTTATTATTGTTTATTTATTCCCTTGCCCCTGTTTGTGATTGTTGATTGGGTGAGGAGGAGTGTTAAAGCACGAAGGGTGATGTCGTGCACTTATTGCAGTTTGCTATGATTTCTTGTTGGTATTAGTTCAAGTGCATTACTTGTCTTATTCCATTATTTCTGTGATTCTTTACGTTGAGAATTCCCTTTATCGTGTCACTTGTTATTATTGAACCAAGGTGTCCTTGCACAACGTTATGTCTTGAATTTATGCCTTAATTGCTTCATGATTATGTGACTTAATTGCTACGTGACATTCAACATATTAATTACTAAATTGTCTGATTGCCCCCTTATAATCCATAATTAATTCCTATTTGTCATTATTTGTTTTCCTTAGTGAATCATAAATTTTGTGTACTTGTTGTCTTATGAACTCGTATTAATGGTTGTGTTTGTTAGAGTAAATTTTCTTTTGGAGGAACTGTTGATTTAGTGAAACGGGAGCGGGTGGTACGCCTACCACAAGTGATATTGAAATGGGAGCGGGTGGTACGCCTACCACGAGTGATATTGAAATGGGAGCGGGTGGTACGCCTACCACGAGATATTGAGAAATGGGATCGGGTTGCACGCCTGCAACAAGATGAGTTGAATATGAAAATTTGTCTTTATTTCCTATTTCCGTGTTAGAAGTTAAACAGTAGATGTACGTACCATTATTCCTGATAGTTTGCTTCTATCTGTTATCCCTGAAGCATGCTCCCTTCCCCAGCTTGAATTGTTATTTTCTTGCTATTTTTCTGTGGTACTTGTATATATATCTGCACAGGTTTATTTGGTGGTCTGGTCCTAGCCTCGTCACTACTTCGCCGCACATGGGGGCGGTTGTGCTTATGCTACACTCTGTGCTATTTTGCACAGATCCCAGGCTTCAGCAGCAGCAGCAATAGAGTGGGAGCAGACTTTCAGTCCAGTGAGACCCGAGGTAGCCTTGCAGGCGTTCACAGGCCCTAGCGTCTCCTTTCATCTATACTCCTGTTTCTTTCATGTAATTCTGGAGACAGTGTCGAGTTTATTTCTTTCAGACCTTTATGTGTAGTATTCTTAGACCGTCTGTGAAACTGTGACACCAGTCTTGGGTAGAGGCCTTGGTTGAAACTTTTCGCATTTTTATTCAGTTTTATAAAATGTTAAGACTTCCGCTTATTTCTGAATTTTGTTGCTTTTGTATTATTGTCGTAAATTGTTAAAATGGATTAGATTATTAATGGACAAGTAATATAAATTTGGCTTGCCTAGCTCTCATTAGTAGGCGCCATCACGACTCCCGAGGGTGGAAATCCGGGTCGTGACAGTATCACAATTTTTCAGAAATGTATCGTGATTGTATTATAATTATATACGTATCATAGTCGCTGCAGGAATGTATTACAAATGTATGGTAATCCTATACTCATTGTATATTATTACGAGCAGTTGTTAGTTCATGACGAATTTCACCGTTTGTATCACAAATATATGATAATTATATATTAATTTATTAATATTGTATCAGATATTATTTTGGGTATTAATGTACCAAATACAAGTTAGATACAATTGGGTTACAAGTATGATACAATTATGTTTTAGTATTGATGTATCTGATACAATTCAAATACAATTATGATACAGTTATCATATAATTTCTCAATATTTCTTAAATTTTTAATAATATAAAGTTGTCAGCAATGGTGGGAAGAGAGAAAATGGAGATTCTTGGTGTAGATTAAGGGATTTTTTATGTAAAAAATAAGGAGAGAGAAGAGGAAAGGGAAAAAAAGGAAAGGGAAAAAAAAGGAAAGGATGTAATTGAATCCCTTAATTGAAGACACTAATGATGGGGTGGAGCTTTTTAAGGAGCAATGTATACAATTTGTAAGAAAAACCTAGATACTTATTAAAAACTATAAAACATAGAGAACATAAGTAAATAAATTTCTAAAATAGTATAGCTAGGTAAAAATTCCTTAATTCTATCACGCAAAATTCATCATTGAAAATACAAATTTTTAATTATACCATTTTGGGAAAAAGAAAGCAGAGGTTTGAGTAATTTGATAACCAGCCTTTTTTTCCTTTTTTTGTTAAAAGGAACTTACTTTATCTTATCTAATGTGATACCGTTTAACTAAATACGAAATTTAAGAAAAAATTATTATTTAATACTTGTAATTTTAAATATGACTTGATATTTCTATGAATAAAAAAGTATATCATCGAAGGTAGGGTTGTCAATGGTTCGGTTCGGCCAGTTATTTTATAAAATTTGTACCTTACCAATTTTTCAGTTATTCTATTATATATTAACCAAAATTAGACTATTCGAAACCGTCCCAATCATGTTGGTTTCTCTTCGGTATCGGCACGGTTCGATTAATTTCCGATATTTTTTTAATTGTCATGTAAAAGTCACCAGTAGAAGTAGAATGGTATAACATATGTTCTTTTATAGGACTTAGCAAAACTCTGTAGACATTTTTACATTTTAAAGGGTGATGAATTAAAAAAAATATGAAAGATTGCCAAAGTATAGATCCATCAACTATTCTACAGCAACGTAAAAAAACCCAAGCAAAGACAAAGTATAAATCACACTAGTGAAAAGATATTAACCAATCTGGGACTCAAGAATCAAGTCTATAGAAGATTAAATATTCAAAAAGAAAAATCTAAATTATATGAAAGGAAACATATTCAATACATTGTAGTTTGCTATTTATAATCGCTATAATACTTTGTGTTTTGCTAATGAAGATGTTGGAAATAACTTAGTTTAAAGTAGAAGTAGCATAATAGGTTTTAGGAATTAGTATTTTGAGTTTAATTACCTTGTTGGCTTGTAACCATTTTCATAAGAGATTTTTACATTCCTATACACTATATGAAACTATATTACCCTCCCTACTCAAGTTTTACTATAATTATATTTTATACACCCAATTACCATTTATGTACATTTTAAGGGAATTAATGATAATAATTAGTGTCTTAAAATAACTCTAACATATCTTCCACTCACCCCACATTTCTCTCTCCACATCTCACCCCCTCCCCCACTTATCTTACACTCACCCTGTCACCCACGATTCCACCATTGACAACTATTATAAAGCTTTGAAGCTTTGAATTCAAATTTGAGTTTTTAAAAAATATTATTTGTTTGAATTGGGTGTTATTGCAAAGAATTGGGAATTCTCTCTACGTCTCTCTCTATCTCTCAATCTCTAATTTCAGTAATGTAAAGCAAAGGAAAAGAGAGCAGCAATTCCACCATTGACAACCATTAAAAAGCTTTGAAGCTTTGAATTCGAATTTGGGTTTTCAAAACCATTATTTGTTTGGATTGGGTGTTGTAACAAATAATTGGCAATATGGTTTGGAGTTTATATCTCAATTTTGAGGGGTTTTGATGAAGATTAGACTTGATTTTGGCTGAATTTTAGATTGAAACTCGAAGAAGAAGAAGACATGACATACATTATACTTACGAAATTGTAGTAAAATTGTATTCTATTGTAGTACAATTGTAGTAAAATTGTAGTATAATTGTATTAAAATTTATATATATATTTTAATTTAACTATTGTATGAAAGTTGAACAATATTGTATAAAAATTGTATTTAAATTGTATGACATTGTAGTTGTATATAACTGGGTAGAAATAATGAAAGTTATAGATAAATTGTAGATAGTTGTATAATATATAATTAGTTGTATGAAATTTATTTTTATTATATATAAATCAGATAAAAAATATATAAATAACATACTGTATAAAATTTGTATAAAAATTATACTACAATTTCGTAAAGTATGTGAAATTATTGTATACAAAATAATGTATGAAAGTTGTACTGCATAAATCCCTTACTTTATGAAGTAAGTCTCGAGAATACCGAGACGAAAAGGAGCTAAGACCTCAGAATCATGAATCATCTCATCAAGTTCAATAACCAAAAAAGAACTATTCAAGCAAAAACTGCAAAAGAAGAAGCATCAATGGCGTCCTTAACCAAAAAGTCCATCTTCAATCTCTCTAAAGCCTTTCCCACATCGAGTTTCCTCTGTCTTTATCGATCGTCAAATCTGGAAGGTAAATTTTTCTATACTAGTTTGATGAAACACAAAATATACTGAACTAAGTGACTACACGTGCATCCACAATTTCTCGTTTAGACTATATGTGGAGCACTTTTAAAAATACACATTTGGCAAAGAACGTGGTGTTGTGGCAAACATTCTGCTAAATTCTGTGCTAGGTTTTGATGTTTGCTGCCTTAGGTTTGGAAATTGGATGGGTTATTTATACTACGATATTATTATGTTTTCTTATGAGAGAAGGAATATACAGAATGCTTCTACTATCTTTTTTATAGCGACTCTTACGAATTGATCAGACTATAAAGTTCACTCATGATAATTATCTGTTGAAAAGGTTAGGAATATATTATAATACAATTACTAAAGATTCAGCAAAGAGGATTAATTAAAGAAGGACGATGTAGTTCAAAGTGACAACACGTACGAACAAAAAGACGAACCAAAAAGATTTGGAGTGTGGGTGGAAAATCCGGAGAGAAAAGGAGAAAGAAGAGAGAAAAAAAAAAAGAAAAAAGGTATAACTAAATCCCTTAATTGTAGGCACTCATAATGGATTGAGAGCCTTTTAAGGTGGAATGTATATATTTTGTAAACAAAACTTGTGTAGGCCGGGTAAATAACAAAACATGGACAATTTTGATAATAAAGTTTCAAATAATGTATAGGAATGAAATCCCTTTTTTATTTGGTTTTATCGTATCATGCATTATGTATCTCCCACACACACAAAATAAAAATAAAACGGCAACGGCAGTCGGCCCATGCCTAAATAACATGTGTAACTTTTTTTATGCATTCATTTTTGTCATAAACTAGGTAGCTGCTTGGCGTTTGCAGTTCAGTGCTTCTCCTTCCTATCTTATTTAGCCTTGTATTAGCATTGCTTCCAGACTATGTTGACTTTTCTTACTCCTAGACGAGATGTAGTTGCTTATGACTGGTGACACCCCGATGTCGGGCTGTGTTATGTTTCCGCATGGTCTATTTTGACTTATTTTATGGAATTTTTAGCTAATTAATGACTTTAAATTACTTATCATGAATTTCTGGACCGGGTCCGTTTTAGGGTCGTGACAATCTTTTTCAAAAGTATTTATTTATTAACTTTTGTTATGTCTTTACTATATAATAGTCCATAATTTTTTTTATAATTATTTTTCTAAATATTTGTTTTTTCACGTTTACGAGATACAATACTTATTAATTTAATATCTCAGTATTAGCTAGTAACTATCTATAAATAATTAGTTATCATGATATTGTATGGTGAATTATGTGTCAGTTTATTAACTTTTTGAAACTTAAAAATAAGTGATGCTAGAGAATCATATTTAAATTGTAAATTATATTTTTGTATAAATTCTCTTTCAAATAGAAAGTATATTATATAAAAGGAGTATTTTAAGTATATCAAATTATAATATTGAAATTCTTTCAAGATTTATTGCTCCTTAAGAGATACATATAAGATTTCATATTGAATACATTACTTTTGATGTTTGAGTTGTAACGACGTTGCAACTAATTTGCATATTATGATATATGTCATACTTTTCGTATTATTCGTAGTCAAATTATAATTTGTAAATATTTTAAATAGATTATTTTTTATATATTTGTGATATTGATGTAATTTTTATAATTATTTTTTATTTTATACTATCTTAAAATTCTTGAAATTAGTAAAATTTAAAGATCCGTGAGACTTATGCCCCATGTCTCAGGGCTTACGCCTCGCCTCGTCGAAGGTAAAATGCCTCTCCTCTCGCCCCCGCCTTTTAAAACATTGTTAATTACCGCTAAAGAAATCAATTCCTATGCATAATTATAGGTTTTCTAATATTTTCCCCAAAAAGTCAAAAATCGACCAGGCCTGCTTGGTAAAAACTCGAAATTCGGACCAAAACCCGATTACCCATTCACCCCGGAGCCCGGTTATACAATTGGTTTTGGAATCCGACCTCAATTTGAGGTCTTGTCACGACCCCAACCCCGGTCGTGATATGCCCAACACATTGCTAGGCAAGCCCGACCAATCCAATAACCTTGACCATATATACAACTCATGAATTTATTTAACACAGTTAAATTAATAAGTCATAGTACTAAATATCTAAAATAAAGTTCAAACATGCGGAAAACCCAAGTAAAAATACTACTACACGGCCCGAAGAATCCGGTGTCACAAGTCTGAGCCTCTAATATACGAGTGTCAACCTACTACATAATAGTCTGAAGGAATGCGGAATAAAATAAATAGGATAGATGGGAAGATCAGGACTGCGGATGTCATGCAGCTACCTTGATGCTCCCGGATATGATGCTCGACAGATAAAGTCTCACTCAGCCTCAGTGGGTGCACCTGAATCTGCACACGAGGTGCAGGGAGTAAAGTGAGTACTTCCAACTCAGTGAGTAATAAACATAAATAAAGACCGAGAATAAGAAATCCTAAATAGGCATAAAGTAATTCTATAAATACAGCGTCTTGAACCTAGCAGCATAAAATCCAGTAAAACAGTGAAAATAATTATAGAAATATCACAGCAGATAAGTAAATAAATGACAATTAACAGTATGCAATGCAACACATAGACCGGTACTCTCACGTACCCGCTGCGGCGTGCAACCCGCTCCATTTATTTATCGTCGACGGCGCTCACTGGGGTGTGCAGACTCCGGGAGGGGCCCCTTACGGCCCAAGCGCAATAATAAGCCATCTCGTGGCATCAACTAGGCCCTCGGCCTCATATCAATATCAGTATCATACCGCTGTGGCGTGCAGCCCGATCTCATGCTCAGTCCAAAATCACATAAGCCTCTCGGGCACATTAATATAGAAATATTTAGCCCAAACTTCATTTAAAAATATTAATTAAGTTTCTAATTTGAGAAAAAGTGGTTGAGTTTGCAAAACAGTATTAACTACCAGGACTGAGATCGATGATATGTAAAAAAAATGGTAAGAAACCAATAAAAACAATCCCTGAAGGATTCAAGCAGTTGGCACGAAGCCCAATTATGATAACTAATCTATTTTTATAAGGATATCTACTAAGCTTCAATCAATTAGGTAATAATTTTTATTAAGCGGGACGGATCAAGTCACGATCCCCAACGGTGCTCTACCCCACGCCCGTTATCCGGCGTGCAAGTCACCTCAACATAGCACTACAATGTGCCAATTNGGTCTGCTGAGATGGCAAGGGATTCAAAGATCACACCACAACTGGCAGGAAGAGATTACATGGACGGTGAAGGTGACTAAAGGTAAGAGTGCAAGAGCAGCTATATGCAGAATGACACTAGCAGCAGCAGTTTATCATTGTTGGCGGGAGAGGAATTTTGTGATTTTTCAGAAGAAGAGAAGGACAGCCACTTCTTTAATCAATCATATTATCTAGGAAGTGCACATAAGGGCAGCAAGGTTCCCTTATCTAGATAAGGTAATGACTACTTTGAACGGGTATCCGAAAATTAGTTAGAATAGAATATAGTAGTGGAAGTTGATGGAATTATAGAAGAAGTGAATGCTAGATGTCATCTTACTGGGGCTTTATGTCCAGTAGGTGATATGCTAGGCATATTTTGTAATAGTTTAGATGAGCTGTAAATATTGCTACTTGGTAATAAAATTCTTATTTACCAAAAAAAAATGTATGAAAATTGTAGATAAGTTGTAGATAAGTTATATAATATATAATTAGTTGTATGAAATTTATTTTTACTATGTATAAATCAGATATAAAATATACAAAAGACATATTGTATAAAATTTGTATTTAAGTTATATGTTATTGTAGTTGTATTTAACTGGGTAGAAATAATGTGTGAAAGTTGTATATAAATTGTATAATATATAATTAGTTTTATGAAATTTGTTTTTACTATGTATAAATCAGATACAAAAGACATATTGTATAAAATTTGTATTTAAGTTGTATGTTTTTTTTTTTGGTAATTAACATTTTCATTTCTCAACCAATATTACATACTGTACTCAAGCTTAATCCGGACATACTCCCCAGATTTTAGCTCCATTCCTGGCCTCATAACTACTACTACAAGAGACAGTTTAGTCTAACTACTCTCTATAGAACAATCCTTACATACTAGGATAGTAGTTGAGTTCCCGTAGCCTTCTTTGTAACCCGTGTTTACTTTCTCCTCGCCCGTGCACATCCTGCGTTATTGCTCTGCTTATAGTAACTTCTGGTCGTTGCACTCCTTTGAAGATCCTGCCATTCCTCTCTTGCCATATGTAATACAGTGTGCCTGCCAGTACAAGTTTATACAACTCAGCTGTTATACTCCTCCCTTTATAGTACTTCCCTGCCCACTCAAGTTCATCTGCCCACATCATTGGTTGTCTCTGGATCCCTTGCCATTGTAGCATTGCTTTCCATACTCTCGACGAATAGGTACATTTAAAGAACAAATGATCCACTGTCTCCTCTTCACTGTTACATAGAGAACATGTTACATCCTCCACACAGTCCAAACCCCTCAGCCTGTCTTTAGTCATCAATCTTCTATGTGCAGCTAGGAAGACTATAAAGTTCCATTTTGGCACTCCAACACTGTTGTGCACCAGTTTCCTCCATGGTACTCTATCAAAGTCACCCCTCAGTTTTCCATACATACTCTTAATAGAGAAGCTGCTTATCCCCTCTACATCCTCCTCTGTATAACCAGCTTCCTCAAAGTATTGTTTGGCTTTAAGTATCTTCTATACTATCCAAGAGGCTTGTTTTGGTACAATACTCCACAATGCATTCTGTTTTTTATAATATACATGTATCTATTGCACCCATAACCTATCTTTCTTCTTGCATAGGTTCCAAAGAAGTTTAAATATGGCTGCCTTATTCCATTCCTCTATAGCCAGTAGATTTAAACCACCAGCTGCTTTAGGTTTGCACAAATTGTCCCATGACAATAGAGCTTTCCTTGACACTTCTACACCCCCAGTCCATAGGAATGTTCTGCATACTCTTTCAATAAGTTAGATGAGTTTCTTTGGCAACACAAACACCTGATACCAGTATACTTGGATAGAGAATAACACACTCTTGATTAGCTGAATTCTTCCTGCATAGGACAGAAACTTTGATGTCCAGGAATAGATTCTCCCTAGCATCTTCTCAAGTAGAGGCTGGCACTTTATTAATGATAACCTCTTAGAGCTAAGAGGTACCCCCAAGTACCTAACTGGTAGTGTTCCTTTGACAAAACCCAAGTCTTGCAATATCTTCTGTTATTGGTCATCATGCACTCCACCAAAGAATATGGAACTTTTATCAGCATTTGCCACTAGCCCTGAAGCCTTAGAGAATTGCTGAAAGCACTGAAATAGTAACTGAACAGATATGGTATCACCTCTACAGAATAGTAATAGATCATCAGCAAAGCTCAATTGCACTATGTTCAGTTTGCGACATTTAGGATGATAGTTGAAATTAGGATCCTTTTTAAGTGTCTTCGAAAGTCTAGTCAAATACTCCATAACCAGCACAAATAGGTAAGGAGATAGGGGATCTCCCTGTCTCAACCCTTTATTAGCTTGAAATGGCTTTGTAGGTTGCCCATTAATCATAATGGAGTATGAGACTGTTGTAACACAGCTCATAATCCATTGCACAAATCTCCCTGGCAGCTGCAGATGAGTCAACACTTGTTCTAGATAACCCCATTCCACTGAATCATATGCCTTCTTCATATCTATCTTCAGCATACATCTGGGAGAGACACCTTTCTTGCCATATCCTTTCACTAACTCATGACTAAGTATTATGTTATCATTTATCAGTCTACCAGGATCAAAGGCGGACTGACTCTTATCCACCAGTCCATCCATCACTCCTTATAATTTGTTGGTTAGTATCTTTGATATAATCTTGTAAGAATTTTGCAAGATGATATTGGCCTGTACTCAGTAATTTTAGAAGGACTTTTCACCTTAGGAACAAGAGTTACTGTTGTACAGTTGATAGGCTGATACATATTTAAACTTGAAAAGAACTTTATAACTGCATCTATGATTGTATCTCCTACTAAAGGCCAAGCCTTCTTGAAGAATAAAGCATTGAATCCATCATACCCAGGGGCTTTGCTGTCACTGATACCTTTCAGAGCCTGATAAATCTCCTCCTTTGAGACCTCTGCAATCAGTTGTAGTTGTTGCAGTCTATTCACCATGGGACCATCTCTCATAATAGCTGGGTTGATAGCAGGCAATTCAGTTGCTGATGAGCCTAACAGCTGTTGATAGAACCTTGTCACTTCCTCCTCAATGTCCTTCCTTGTTTGCACTGTGCTCCCATTACCCTTTATTAGTCTTCTAATCTTGTTTTGGCTGCATCTGTTTTCATATTTGCAAAAAAATATGCTGTGTTGGCATCACCTAGCTTTAGCCATTTTACTCTTGATTTTTGTCTCATAATGCTTTCCTCCACCCCTAACCATTTCTCCAGTTGTATTTT
>NW_017670373.1:146331-165539 GCF_001879085.1 Nicotiana attenuata | reverse complement strand
TTCCTAATCCACTGCTTATCCTACTTAACGACCTTTTTCCCCAGCAATTCAAAGGCAAATTAGGATATTTCACCCATACTGGTATAGTTTGAAGAACCTCTTTATTAAAATCAAAATCAGCCGACTACATTTTGACAATGATAGGCTTATTATCCAACATGTGAGGCCCTGAATACAAAACTTCATCTCTATCTTCAATCGAATTGAAACGAACCACAAAATACCCATTATCATTATGGAAATACACCTTAGGCTTAGCTACAAAATTCCATACTGAAGCAATGTACCTTTCCATGGCGCCTATTGTTGGACTTCCTCCAACAACATACAGTATTAACGCAAGCTTCCATTTCTGAGTCTCCTCCTCGATCTCTTCCTTACAGAGCTCCACAGTTACCTCGCCATTTTTGATAGTAGGTCAATAAAGCTTAGATCCATACCTTTCGCCGCATAATTCGATCCCACAAATAGGTTCGCCCACTGCTTCTGCCCTTTATCAGCCTCCACATTAGGTAAACTCACTTGAGGTTGAGCTACCTTCATTGGATCTCCTTTTACCCCCAGTTCAACAGTAATTGGTTCCAAATTCTTACCAGTTGTCACAGATTTGCCTATATTTGGGCTTGCATGTATCATCTGAGTATCAGTAATCACTTTACTACTAAGATCGGTCTTATCTAATGGAGTTTTCACAGTTTCCTTCATGGTTGACAATGGCGGCCACTGTTCCATTAGACTTTTCCCCATCTCTTTCCAAATTGTCATTCCTCAGAATTGGAGTGCTCGTACCTGCACAGTCAATCACCAGAGTCGCAGTAATAATTCTCTTCGGTCGTCCCCTCCCCATAGTTGATGGCGTACGTTAGCGCATGCACTCTAACGTGCGCCGAGAGAGCGGTTTCAATTGCTTTAAGTTGTATGTTATTGTAGTTGTATTTAGCTGGATAGTGTACGAAAAAATTTCCATAAATAAATTGTGTGCATATAAACGAATTCATAATATGTTAACAAACTAACAACTGAATAAATTGTACAGATAGAGAGTTAAGAGACAGATAAAACTGATTTTATAAATTCAAACCTAACAAAAATCATTTTACTGTATTATTATTGCTTTGGAAGGAATATTGATTCAATTTTAAAGTCTGATCTTTGTCTAAGGTGGTAATCATTTTACTGTATTACTCAAAAGGCGCATTTTGAGGGGCATGTTTGCCGTATGCCAATGCTAAAGTGGTCATGCGGTGAAGTCTGATCTCCGTGTTATCCTATATCACTCCTATATGACCAAGAAAATCTTGAAGATTTAAAGATCGAACTGGTAAGTTTTCATAAAAGGCAGGAAGATCAATAATATGACCTAAGAAATGCCTGTGGAAACATTCTCGAGAACAGTCGGCCTTTTGCTTTGATAAGCAGAGCACATATTCCTTAACAGGGGAAGTGGACCACAGCCAATCCAAGATACCTGAAACCAACTTCTCCCTTAAAAGAAAAAGGGTGTAACTACATCCCTTGATTGAAGTCACAAATAATGAATTGGGAACCTTTTAAGGTGGATTGTACATATTTGGTAAACAAAACTTGTTTATGCCGGGTAATTAACTAAATATGAACATTAAGGGTAATAAAGTTTCAAATAGTATATAAGAATGAAAAAATCTCTTTTCATAATTCCAAGGCCCAAAGAAAAATTCAATGCTTTATTACTTTTAAACTTACTATATGAATATATTTTACACATGTAACATGTATTCGGTACGGTTCGATATTTTTTCGATTTATTTTTATAAAATAAAAAATCAATCCTAATTATTGGTACGATTATAGATTTATATAAAAACCTACGGTTCTTTTAAAAGAAACCTAAGAATCGGTTCGGCTCGGTGCGGTGCAATTTGGTCGGTTTAGTCTGTTTTTAAATATCTATTAACACCCTAATTGAAGGGGAGCCTTGGAGTAACGGGTAAAGCTGATGCCATGTTCTTGGTCAAATATTCGAGTCGTGGAAACAATCTCTTGCAAAAGTGCAGGGTAAGACTGCATACAATAGACCCTTGTGGTCCGGCTCTTCCCGAGACATAGCGAGAGCTTAGTGCACCGGGTTGCCCTTTTTTTTATATATAAAAGTATGTCATTAAGGATAAAATAGAAAGTTAAAATTTATTTTCTTTCAAATATAAAAAGGCATTTTTCTTTTTTAAACAAATTGAAGAAAAAAAATGCAATGAAACAGGGAGTAATATTTATATCACTTGCACTACCAATTGGTTACTAGCATACAATGAAGACAAAAAAAACACCAATATTGGTATCAGGTTATAAATAGACAGCACACCAACTTATGGGCACAACTGACTACAAGATTTTGTTTAAACGAACATTGGATCGATGAAACTACAGCACAACAACTATGCCTCAGTCCCAAATTGGATCGATGAAACTGATGCTGATACAAATCAATTGATCGATCAATTACTCTTTCAATTTCAAATTAGTCAAAATCGACTACCTATTAGTAGTAACATTTTGCATCGCTCTGTTCAAATGCAATTCAATTTGAATACTAACTAAAGAAGAATACAAGAAACTCATATGAGATCATATTTTGTAAACAGGAGTGATACCCAAAAGATGGAAACACTTTCTCATGACAAGTGCTGTTGCCTCGCAAAGCAATAGTCTGCTTGTTTCCTCGGCTGAGCCAACGACCTGCCAAGTTCCAAAATTCATATTTGTAAATGCTAGCCATCAACTTAAATACCATAGTTACTCTACACAGTATCTTTCTTTTCGTTAAATTATCCGATATCCAAAGACGTTGGTCTAACTGATCTGAATTCGGGCCAGAGAGGCCTGCTAAAGGGGTAAAGTGCTCTCTACTGGAAAAACCTTTTGGTTAAGGGTGGAGGGATCTTAACCATCCCACCGCATCCCTTGGTGGTTTCTACATAGTATGTTCGCCACTTTTCAAGATTTTCATGAATCTTAGACATTGAACTATTATTATTTGGTGTTTTATAAGTGGTTTCGAGCTGGTCTATTGCAACTTAAGCCACGGGTTATAGAGGTGCATAAGATTTGCTTTCACAATTTCTTTGGTTTACTTTATTCACAGCTAGGAAAACTTCTTACCTGACAGTTGGTGTAGAATTTAGTGAAGTCTTCAGATAATTTGTAAAGATATTCACACAACAAGTTGGGCAAAAGATTGGTACAAGCTTCTTCAACAATCTGCAAAATGAGATGGCACAATTTACTTGATCAAAACTTCGTTCCTAGAAATAATAAAAACCCGCTTAAGTGCTAACAAGTAATAAAATTCCACATATTCTTACTTCAGGAAATTGGAGCAAATGGAGTCCTAACATGCGTTCATCTTGATGAGCCAAATCCATCGCCCCACTCTGTCCAAAGAATATAATTCAATAACCACTAATAGTAATTCTAATGCCACTGTTGTAATTTAAACACGATTGAAATATCAGTTAACATTGACAAACTACCACGCTATCACGTGTTTACCTACTTCAACGATTCTTGGGCGGCCACAAGGGGCCTCAGAGCAAACGGTTGGAATTCTTGATAAAGAAAGAGTTCAGTTGGATAGCATAAAATGGATGAAATTACCTTTTTTAACTCCTCTATATCTCTACCCGACTTCCTGATGATTGAACAAATGCGAGCATGTGCATACAGCAAATACACAGCGGTATTTCCCTGCCCATCACAGAAAAATACAAGAGAATCATATTCCAAACAGAGTAATAGAATACAACAGCTGCAGCAAAAATAAGTAACGGAACGAACATATCCCTACATATTGAGAGCGTTCATAAATGAAAAAGTATCGGCTCCTCAAAACAAAATCAATTATTAAACCATGTAGAGACTCATGTGCTTCAAATTGTAAAAAAGTCTGGTGTAATTAAAGAATTGAACTTGGGTTTAATAACTCGTTGAAAATGATTAACAGATTTATTCATTTAATCAAAGGGATATCCATTCACATACCTTATCACTAAGCATCTGATCGAAATTGAAGGTGTAATTAGTCAACCTGTTGTTCTTCAGGTCAGCATATCTGTTTTGGGGTACCAAAAGAAGAAAAAAAAGGTCAAAACCCTGTTGAGACAACAAGAAAAGCATCAAAGCAAATGCATAGCAAAACTCTCATTATGTTTTTGCCAAGATTGTAAACGTTCCTTTTAGCGCTCCTTTTTAAGAATTACTTTTTCGTTCTATATGGCATAATTTGACTAAACACAGAGATTAAAGAGTTAATTTGAGTTGTTTATGTCAGTTGATAAAATTTTGATTTGATAGGTAGAATTACAGATTATGGATTAATTTTCAATTATTAAATGAATTTGATTTCTTAAAACTTGTTCTGTTGAGCCGAGGGTCTCCCGGAAACAGCCTCTCTACCCTTCCTGGGTAGGGGTAAGGTCTGCGTACACTCTACCCTCCACTAGTGGGATTTTACTGGGTATGTTGTTGTTGTTGTTGATTTCTTAAAACTTGTAATATTTTTATTGGAATTGGAATAGAATTGATATACACATAAAGTATTTTACTCAACAGAAATTGGAGAGTGCATTACTATAACTAACAATGTGATTTCTTCTTAGGTATAACACTCCCTTTATTCCAAGTTAACAACTTCTAATTTTTCGATAGTCAATTAATATCTCCACTTCTACAGAATAAGAAAACGTTTTTAGATTTCTGGCTTTCGCTAAAAGTACTTACATGGAAAAGAAAACTGCTATTAATACACGAGCATGAGGAAACTTACTTAACAGCACCGTATCCTACTGCTTCAGCAGTTTGATCCAGTTCCTCAGCTGTCCATTCTTTAGCCTTACCTGATAAGACAAACATGATATAAACTTGAAGGGGTACTCTTGCACAATTGCACAATATTATTACCCATAATATTTATAAGGGAGAAGCTATTACAGGCAAAAGACAAACAAGTAGAAAAAGAGAATAACCACAAATAACATTAGAGCAGACCTCTTTCTTCAAGTGCTAATTTACACCGGCTTTTGGCCTCATCAAGCAAATCAACCAGCTTCACCACCTCAGTACTTCGTGTACGGAACCGTTTCCCGTCTTCTCCTAAAACTAGACCAAATCCTACATGACTAGCTTTGGGGTAATCATTTTCGTTTGAGGGAAGCCAACCCGCACGTTTTGCAGCCTGGAAGAAAAAAAAAAACATGAGAATAACGCTCAAGCCCAATAAAGCTGCTCGATTATCTCATACGCTAACTGCGGAAAAAGAAAACAGGCATAGATATCAGAAACGTACAGAAAAGAACATTTCAAAGTGCTCTCGCTGGCCAACGTCAGTCACATATATCATCCAGTCTGCTTTTTCTTCATTAAGCCGATACCTACAAAGTTGCAGATAGGACACCTAAGTGAAAAGTATACATCTCTTCAAACTCTAGTAGCTTCTGTACAAACTAGTTATATCCTTGATGAGAAAATAGGCTATAATTGCAAAGCCGGTCAAGAAACATGAATTGCAACTAAAACTAACCATAGAGCAGTAAGATCTGTTGAAGCGTAGTTGAAACCACCATCCCTCTTCACAACAATAAGAGGTATTTTCTTCCCTTCAATAAAGATAACGCGAGCTCCTTCACTTTCTTCAATTAATCCTTTCTCATTAAGCAACTCCAAAGCCTTGGGAATATATGGATTATAAAAGCTTTCACCCTAAAAGGAAGAAGCACCAAATTAATCCATGAGCCTTTGGTTCAATCTAAAACACGTGCAAAAAAGGCTCAATAGAAAACGAAAAGCAGAAATCAGCTGGAAAACCCTCCAACAACAATCAATTCGTCTGGAGTCCCTCTACAACATATAACAGACTATCTATACATTCAGAAAACAAATAGTTAATTTACCAAAAATTAATTCAATACCAGAGATGATATGGTCCAATTTCAACAAAACCATAAACTGTTTCCTTTGACTTAATACACCAGCTTTTTTGACAGGCAAGTTGTAAACCAAATTCAGGTCGAAATTAGCTTAGAATATACGCCGAGTTCTTTTACTAGTCGATCCACCCTTGAATAAGTTTGCATCATCAATAATAATATATAACACCACCAAGTCTAAGAGTGACGTGACCAAACCAGGCAACAGCATTTACAAACCAATATTCGTCCATCAAATAATGAGTGAAATGACAACTCACTATTCAGATTAATTCACTTTTTTTCTTTTCTAGCAATTATCACTATTCAAATCACAAGGGAGCTGCAAAATAAACAGTACAAATTCCAGTAATATTTAAGTACTAAACACAATCTTTTTTCTTTTGAGAGTTCTCCTTCTCAAAAGAAGGAGTAAGGACAGCCATGTTCAAAAAAAAATATGCAGTTATCTTTCTAAGGAATACCACTCGTGCAGTTATGATACCTGCACATAGTAACAAATTACAATTTAATACATAAAATAAACTAAGAGACACATCAACCTGAATTGATCGTCCTACGTTCTAGTCCCGGTAACTAACATAACCACATATTTTATTTTATTTTTAAGAAAGTAAAAGAAAACATAACCACGTATTGCAGTCTGCCAAAATCTGCCATATACTATACTCGAATCTATTTTATCATTCCAATACCTGATATCCAAAGCAGATTCACACTTATCAGGTGCTAAAGTTGGCGCACGCTACCTGTGTCATTTTAATAGCATGCCGCAAAGTTTGACCTCATTCTACGAGGAGGCTAAACAAAACTAGCATAGCAATCACATGACAAAAGGCAAAACCAGGGAATTACTGCATGTTTTCCATAGAGTCATCCCAAGTTCTAAGCAATTAAGGAGAAAAGTTGAGTGTAGTACCTTTTCCTCTAAGTGAACTCCAAGTCTCTCATACACCTTCTGAAATTCTTTTCGGCTGATTTCACATATTTGCGCCCATGCCTTTCTATACTTCTCATCCCCACCCTGTGAGACACGCACATGCACAGGTAAGAGAAATGCATCAGATACAAGTATGATATGTGATCTCTTTTTTCCTTGAGCAGCAACACAAGAGAAGCAACAGAAGCCCAAAAATGTATTCATCCCTCCCCCTCCCCTGACGACAAAATAACTAGTCAACTGTGCATGAGCTCTCAAAAAAGATAAACATGATAAATGTAGAAAACAAATAAATAATTAACAAATAAAAGCTCACCTGAAGACTAACAACTGCCTTTTGCGCCCTTTCCTTAAAATCAGGATCACTATCAAATCTTTGTTTTGACGCCTTATAGAATGCCTAGCAATAAATGAGAACAATGATTACCACGTCAAGCAACATAAATTTCTGCCTTTCTATCGACAGAAACACCTGCTCCCAAGGAACTCAAGAAACATGATATAAGACATGTTTTGAAAACGAGTAAGCACAATATTACTTTCATATTAAGCATTGGAGGTTGCCAAATATGTGCATTTCTAAATCTCAACTTTTTACAGTTTGCTAGTCATGGCCAATAATTGCAGACTCAATGTATCAATATTTAATAATAGGTCAGGGAATAACTGCAAAGAAAGAGCATGAATAAACAAGGGAAAGAACGCCAATCAAATAAGAAATCTCTATCCAATGCTAATCTATAACATGTACGTTGCATGCTTTATCAGAATTCAAATGCAGATGACAAAAGAAAAAACAGCAGTAGTCTTCATCGGAAAAAAAAAAACAGCTGTAGTGAATAAGAGCCAATAGACTCACCTCCAAATCTCCAATCGCTGGAGTACTACCAGCTTCCCAGTTAGGAAATTTTTCAAAAAGGAACTCAATTAACATTCCGAACTGCAAAAGATATAACAGGTATTAGGCCCTAAAACAAATTCGTAAGGCAACAAACATTTCTAGTGAAAGACATACTTCTCCAGAAAGGAAACTTCATATGTAGATGAAAAGAGATCGTGTGTCATGGTAAAAATCTAATGAATTACATAGAATTAAGTCTTCCCCTTGAAAACAAATTGAAGTTAGATGTCTCTTGGCTTCTAACCATTAGTTACATACACTTAATAAATTGACACCAAGACAATTTTGTTATACATCTAAAGGGTAAATCCACTCCATATTATAAGCTTGCAAAGAACGATAGCTGATCAAGCAGCTCAGATAAATATTGTATAGGTTTGAAGATAAAACAACACTTACAGTTCTCTCCTATAATTACGTTGAAGGACGAGCGCAAGATAAAAAGATTTGTAAGCAAAGTTGCCAACAAATATATCCCATAGGTATTACTCATATGGAGTAAGAGAATGAGAGATTATAGATCATGAAATCTACCTGTGTGCCCCAGTCACCGACATGGTTTCTCCGAAGAACTTCAACATTGGAAAACTCCAGCATACGGGCTAAAGTGTCTCCAATAATAGTAGATCTTAAATGACCAACATGCATCTCTTTTGCTATATTGGGTGATGAAAAGTCAACGACGGTTCTTTTAACAGGAAGCTTCGGTGCCCATGTCTCGATGCCATCTATTAGCATCTTTTGAACGCTCTGCACCAGTAAGATAGAAGTGTTATCATATGATCCTAACCAACCAACTAAAAACAACTGCCGACTAAAATAGAGCTGGTTAAAAATATTACCTTTGCTATCCATTGCCTTGCTAATACAATATTAATGAAACCAGGTCCTGCTATAGAGCAATTCTCTATCATGTCCGACGCAGGAAGATTTTCTACAATTGCCTAAATTTTGAAAAACTGATATTTAGTTGCTACCTTTCACTTCTAGTACCATGTTTAGAAAAGAAATAAGAGATTAGCAGGATATCAAATCACCTTTCCAACAGGTTGAGGACCCTTGAACTGTGTGCCTTTGCCTTTAATTTTATTCCACAAGCTCATTGCATTATTGCTGTCCAAAGTTACAGCGTAAGAACTTAGAGGAACAAGTTGATTCTAATTACTTACATAACAAACAGCTAGAAGTCTTAATAAATAGCCTTTAACTTGAGAGCATAATCAGAGAAAACCGTACCATTGGTAGTCACCATTTTTTGTATCATTGCAAATAGCAACCAAAGGCTGCACATCTGAAATATCAGGGAATGCTGCTCGAAGTGATTCCTCAAATAGCTTCGCTAATTGCTGCTTTAGACTCCCAATACTTTCTTTATCCTGTTCAGAGAAGAGGTGGGTATAAATAACGTCCATGTTTCAGCAGAAAATTTCGAGCGCAGAACCTATCTGTACTATTTAGGGATGGTTACAAGGATGCAATATTATGAGATCGTGACTTACAGTTTCCATCGTTGATATTATCCTTGAAGATACTTCAACCGCACCAAAAAATCTCCTAGATGTTGCTCTCAGAATACCTGTCTAGTGCCACGACAACCATAACAGAAATTACTTAAAGCAATCTTACATTGCATATAAAGGAAATAGATGAAAGTGCAGTGGAATAATCAGCCTTTGGGAACAATTTCGATATTTGAACACACAATGTAATGCCAACAACTTCAGATGTCGCAATGTGCTTTTCTAGAAGGTGGTGGTTAACATGGAAGATCATAATAGTTCGTGTGAGCATCTCATTGACATAATTTAAAGTGTATAACAACTGTTTAATTTACTATCCAGAAAGACACACTCCCTCTTTCTTTTTCTTTTCTTTTTTTGTGTTAACTCTTCAGTCCGTCCAAAACTGTTACTTCCTTTCTTAAATGAGCTTCAATTGTGAGCTCTACAGCATCTTTCTTAATGAAAAGAACTTATTCCTTTTTTTATAATCGAGAAATTCTCAAGGCCACTAATGCACTGTTTGAAACTAGATAGGTAATGGGCCCACCCCTCTACCCTTCCCCCCTTAGATACCATGCTTTTGTCTACGCCTCTATGGCGGGAACCTCTGACGTTCCCCTAACCTACACATCAAGCGTTGCGCTCTTACCACTAGACCAAAGCTCCAACGACGAATAGAAATCTTACACGAGGTGTGTGTTAATTGATTGAAAGGGGTTGTCTGATGGATTAGTTGAGGTGTATACAAACTGGACCATACACCACAATCATTAAAACGAAAAAACAGGTGTCTGCACCAATACAGTATATTCCATTCATCATGAACTACATTACAAACTTGGCCAAAGTTACACGTGTTCAGCCACATTACCTTACAAAATAGGCAGAGAAGATAAAACTGACCCATTTAAGTTAGGGTTAGCATTACATAGACATACAATTCTAGTTTCAATAGTCAACATCTAACACATAGAACAAAAGTTCAGTGTAATTAAGCTCAATCCTTGGGCTATACTCCCATCAAAGCACAAACAACCAAGTCTAAGCAGTAAATAAACATAAAGTCCCTAACTTTTCAAGAAAAAAAAAAGAATACTATAAATTGCACTCATACTTTTGACTCAGTTACAAACTGCCCAACTCAAGAAAATCCCAGCAACAGCTAAAAGCAATCATTCTATAAGTTACATTGACAATAATCAAAGAAAATAATAACATTATCCCACTAAAGAAAAACAAAAAACAAAAATAATAATAGCTACGCCTCAGTCCCAAACAAGTAGGGGTCAGCTATATGAAACCGTATTTCTCCAACAAACAACAACTTTTCAATAAGTTACATTAGCAATGGCAAAAGAATTAAAGAAAACAACACCATTATCGTAATTTCATCAATAAAAACCAAAAGGAACAATAAAAAGAATTTAAAAAAAAAAAAAAGGAAACCCATTAACAGACTGAGAGAGAGGCTTACGGGTATTGAGAGACAAAGGGGAGAAATTGGAGTTTAGGAGCTGAGCAGAGGGAGGCGGAGAAAGTGAAAGCAGAGGTGGTAGTTTGAGGGACAAGGTAAAACTGCTCATTCCTATTAAGCTTTTGTTGGGGTTTTTTTTTTTTTTTTTTTTTTTAAATTCTGTTTTTCCATTTTAGTAATGGCTACTTTTGTTTGGTAAATGCGGCAGTTTTGCGTTGGTCTTCTGTTCGTTAGGGTTTTTGGAGGGATTTGGACATTTGTATAGGAGCTAGGTCTCATTTTCCAATTTTGCATTATTATTTCAAATAAGAGAACGACATGGAGGTTATCTAAGTGTGATCTATAGGTCACGTGTTCAAGTCGAAAAAATTATCACTATTACTTGCAGTGCTTTTCCGGATCCTACATGAATACGGAATATTTTATGGACCGAACTGCTTTTTTTTAATAAGAGAACGTCATGGGAAGGGGAGCATTAGAGCAACGGTCAAGTTGTTTCCGTGTGACCTATAATTCGAGCCGTAGAATCCGTCACTCATGCTTGCATCAGGGTAGCTGCCTGCACACCCCTTGGGTGCGGCACTTCCTCGAATCCTGCGTGAACGCGGGATACTTTGTGCACCGAACTGTTTTTTTTTTAAGAGACGCCATGAGATCATGTGGCTATTTTCACTAGTAATATATCTTTCTTTTTTTACTTCTTTTTAATTCATGTTAATCTTGATTTATATAATTGTTCCTTTTGTTCTACTATTAGCTAAATAAGTACTACGTAGTTTAATTATCTTCAATGCTCCATTCATCGAAAAATAAGATTTTCTTTTTCAAATTTTAAATATCTTTAAAGAATTTCTTAATTTCTGCCACCTACTATCAACCAGAAATTGGTAAAGTTAGAATACTAAAAGATTAATGACAGGCCTAAATAAATTAGAATCTGAAAAATAAATAAGCTTACGACAAATAAATTTGTCTGGATTTAAGAAACAACGGGTTTGTCTGAAATTGATAACAAAAATATAGAAGGTTTAAGTGTGCGCCACTTTTAAGTGTTTGACCAAAAAATAATACTATATACTTTCGGTTAAACTATTAAATTTTGTGTAACAAAAGGTTAAACCTAGTTAGTGATAATATCTCTAGATCTAGAACTAGGTAGCATAAATAACGTGAGATAATGTTGGTGGGGAGCTGAAAACAGTGCGCATTTTATATTCCAAAAGGTTGGAGCAATAATAGGGTAACATCAAGCAATAAATAGCAATAAATGATATTTGTGTAAATAAGGAAAATGATTCACCCAATATTGAATGAGGTAGATGATTCTTCTTTCTGACAGTGATGAATGACAGACAAATCCTAGAATATTGGAACTATTCTCGGATCTGATGAAAAAGTATGAAATAATAGATGATGGAATCTTAATAAAAAGGTTGAGTTTGTATCTTTGCTAGAGAGAGAATCTTCTTCTCAAAAAGTGTTCTTATCAAAATGAATATTACATACCTTATCCCCTTATCTCTTTTTCTATTTATACAAGTCATATTCCTAACAACCCTAACAGTACAAATCAAGGGAATATTCTCTTTAGTGGCTTATTTCAAATAGTGACGGTTGCAGCTGTTGACATAACAGTCAACCTCGACCGTGGTCAGCTCCTCGGTCACGAACCTTGGTGCTTCCTAATTGACCTCGGCCAATCCCTTCCTCGAGGTCGCCTCGTACTAATTTTCCTCAAGGCATATTTTGGCCTATACAGTTAGTCCCTCCGCTTATTGAGGTCGACCCTAGACGGCCTCAATGAGCGGACACTGTTTGTTGTGACTGGGAAATTTGGGCGAGCAAGTCGGCTGATGGTGTTTCAGACGAGCTGACAACATAACCTCGTCCAATCCCTTCCTCGACGTTGCCTCGTACCAATTTTCCTCAGGGAAGCTTATGGCCTATACAGTTAGTCCCTCCGCTTATTGAGGTCGACCCTGGATGGCCTCAATGAGCGGACATTGTTTGTTGTGATTGGGAAATTTGGGCGAGCAAGTCAGCTGATGGTGTCTCGGACGAGCTGACAACGTGACCTTTCATGAGCTGCAGCTTTTGGGGTCACGTCAATTCAAGGTGACGTCATGACATCATGTGTGATTATTACGTATTTTCTCGATGCCTCGCATCGTTTCCCGTGCCTCTGCCATTTCAATACCTGAGCTGGGTAACGGCGGTTGGCTTTCTCGATTCCGGTGCTTGAATTCTTATAAATAGGGATATGAAACTATTTGTTTTATCCTTTGCTTTCTAGATATTGAATCTATGCCTTCTTCTTCCTTCTTCATTCTGAGTTCTTGCCTTCTTGACCTTGCTACTATATTTCTGCTCCTCTTGTACTTACAACACCCTTTCTAAAAAAATGGTCAATGTATTTTTTAGTTCCCGGGGGGTACCTGATCCTGTCCCCTTGGTTGTGCGCATGCCTCCCCATGACGATGGGGTTTTCATTGTTGCTAAAGATGAGAGCTTTCCTACGGTGGAGGAGATAATCCCCCGCAGTGAGAAGGTTAGATCCGATTTTTCAAAGGTGCCTGAGGACGACCCTGAGATCTCTAAGTCGTTGATGAAAGAGGCTGGCCTTGCTGAATTTAGGGCTAAGTTCAAAATTCCTGCCCATATAGACCTAATTCCGGCAGAGCGCGACGTGGTACAAATACACTGCTCTGGGTACTGCGCTTTCTACGCGTACCCTTTCCACGTTGGTTACTCCTTTCCTATCCTCCCATTGGCTGAGGAGTTCTGCCGCTATTACGGCGTCTGCCCGCCCAACTTTCTCCATATATCTACAAACTCATCCGCATGATCACGAAGTATGCAGAGTTAGTCGGGTTCGGGGTGTCGCTTCGCCACTTAATGCATCTTTTCGCCCCTAGTTTCTATAGGGGGACGATGTTGCATCTTCACCACCGAGGAATCAAATGTTGAGTGGTGAAGATGGATGATAAGGCGAATAGTCAACTTTGGCTCAACTATTTCTTCGTCAAAACCGAGGACGTGGTGGCCAATGCAAGCGGGTTCCCGAGATTTGGAATCATGCCCGTAAGTATCTCTCTCCTCTCTTTTTCGTATAGAATGTCGGTTTTGCTAGTTTCAGTTGCGTTGACACCTCGTTCTCTCTTTTTGCAGCCGAGACTGCACCCCCTCCATTGGTTGAAGACATCTATGATTGGGTAGGCTGGGTTCTCCCCTATACAATGAGGATTCGTGAATGGCCAGCTTTCCTCAAGAAGTTCGGGCCTGCGCCTTCCTTGACCGGTAAGTATGACCGTTTGCATTTATATTGTTGTGACTTCCTGGTCGCCTGCCCGTTACCGTCTTGTGGGTAACACTGACCTTTATTTCTTCTTCTCTTTTTTTTGTAGATCGGGGATCGTCGAGGAGGCCAAGGGCTCCTCCTCCAGCATTTCGCAAGAGAAAGAACACTTCGGAATCTGCTCCTCCTGCTGTAGCTGGGTCGTCTCGGTCGTCGACTGCATCCGCAACAGAACTCTCTACTTCCCCCTTGCGTCATTTGATAGATGAAGAAGAGGAGTCGTCGCCTGGAGAGGAGGGTTTGGTCTCTCGTAAGAGGAGATCAGTAGATGTTGGCGATGGGACCGTTTGAGTCGTGGACTCAACAAGGGGTGATCACGAGCCGGCGGCCATCATGCTCGAAGATGATGCATATCTGGCGGCTGAGGTCCCGCCATCACCGGAAGCCGTAGAGGCCGTTCCCCTCCATGATGCCGATGTTGGAGCTGGTGTGTCACGACCCAAACCGATGGGCCGCGACGGGCACCCGGTACCTTACTCAACCGAGTACCAATGTAACGTATCTTTTTTATTGCATCATCATATACACGTGACATACGTGCCTAATAGGCCAACATGATCATTTATAAACTCAAAACATAGGCCGACAAGGCCGTACAATCTTTCACATACACAACATATGTCTACAAGCCTCTAAGAGTACATAAATGTCATAGGGGTCGGGACTGGGCCCCGCCATACTAATCAGTACATGTCCTAATCACACTAACCACATAAGCAACTCCGGAGCAAATGAAGCGCACCAACACCTTCCGCTGAGCTGATAGCCTACTTGGAGGACTCTCGACCTGTCTATCGGGACCTGCGGGCATGAAACGCAGCGTCCCCAAGCAAAAGGGACGTCAGTACGAATAATGTACCGAGTATGTAAGGCACATAAATAGGCACATAACATATATGGAAGAAATATAGAGTAACTGGCTCAACATGTAAGTCTGGATAGCTCTGTAAATCATGAAATAATTATAGTGTCATGCGTATGCGTATGAATGTCATGTCGTGCATAGGTACATATTTTATAACATCATCAGGCCTCTGAGGGCATCCCATCATATCATCTCGGCCACTGTGGGCAAAATCATCAACGTATACCAGCTGATCAGGCGGTGGTGCGTATATAACGTCATAACCTTTCCCATATCCCATATACATATATATACATACATATTTACGCGTATATAACCCATCTATTCATGGGTCGATGTACATGTATAAATGCATGAAATACGTTAATAAAATCTCTCGGTACGTCATAGGACCATTATGCCTCTAAATAATATCATGAAATAAACTTTACCAACTTACGTATTTTTGAGACCCATGAACAGATGATAGAATAATATGACACATGGAAAAACAAGACTATATACATCTCTAGCATTTCTACGAATAGTGTAATTTATGGAAGTTGTGCCTTTGCTCGTTTCGTTTGTATCGTAGGGATCATGCCAAATAGAAAGAAGGAATAGCCTTAACATACCTGGAGTAGGGAAAACTTCGTATAATATTCCGTTGGAAAACCTTCGTTGATCGAACGAAATTTGCCCCTGCTTCTTAGAAATTCATGGACGAGAATGCTTCTAGTTCCTTGAAATATTGGAATGAAATTCGCTTCTGGTTCCTTGAAATAGTGGAATGAATAACGTTTCTGGTTGCTTGAAATATTGGAATGAATAACGTTTCTTGGATTCTCAAATCAAGAAAGAATGCATCCTTTTTTGGAGTGACTAAGACTACGTTACTTTTTTCTTATTTGTTTCCTAAGGAATTGTAACAAGATAACTTAGGATAATCATCCATTCTCTTTTAAGCCTAGGTTGCCACCTAGGCATAAATGACTACTTAGTCACTTCTTGATTTGTGGCTTCTTGCCACGTGTTTGGGGATACTTTATAAATTTTTATCCACTTATTAGTTAATTGGGTAATGTCCCGTTATAATTAACCAATTACCCGTATAATTAAAAATTATCACGGCCATATGGTACCTTGTATGATACTAGTCCGTAAATATCGGGTATTGACGCACGACCCGTATTTTACCCCCACATGCCAAACATGGATAAAAATTTATTTTCTTTTACTTGCTTCCCCTTTCACCTTCACGAATTTATTCATCACTTGTGAAATAGCATAATCCTTATAATCTCCAAATAATCTTTTACTTGGACTGATGTCAATTACCTTATGACAAAATCGATGTACAATGCTACAGGGTGCAACATTGTCGTAATTTAATACTGCGAAGCGTAACATGATCGTAATATAATACTGCGGGACGTAACATCATCGTAATATATTACTGTAGGACGTAACATCATCATAATATATTACTGCATAGGGCAACATTATCTGAATATATTACTGCAGAGCATAACATCGACGTAATACTGTGGGGCATAATATTATTCCCCCCTTTGGAACATTCGTCCTCGAATGTTGACTGATGCACTTATTATTTCATAATATATGTCTTCCGAATACTTTAGAACTTCCCTTGCCATCTAGGCAACTGTTCTGTGAATAAGTCTAAATTCTAGGGCATTCTTCCCTTAGGCCTCCTTCTCACACCACAACTTGTAGTCAGAATCCTTCCGATCTCGTAACTGTTGCTACCTTCGATCATGCAGCCTATATGATTTTGACCTTGTAAGTGTGCCCAATCTCTAGGCTTCATATACCAAGTTTGATAAGATGTCCCTTTGGGCATTTATGAGTATACTGAAGTCCTTTGCTCAGTCCTTTGTTGAATTCACGAATATTGCTATATCTTATCGCATAGGTCCGTTTAGCCATTTACTGCCACATCTCTTACTTTAATTTATTGTTTCTGAGGTCTGCTACCAAATCCCAGCTTACTCTCGTTGCTTATTCCATATATATAAATCTAAGTCCTTTAATGCTTCCTCATTGCTGCTCATCTTTAAAATGACGGCCTGATCCCATCTCATACTTTGTGACTTTTGTCCATCCATTGTTGATTCACCTCAATATGATCTACAATATACCACTGATAACTTGAAACTTCTTACGTAATACTTTGCCACTAGGGCTTACTTTGCATCAAGGAGTATTCGAAGTGATTTTCCTGATCCACTTAGCGGCGATACTGTACTTCAATAACCGTATTTTATAGCATCCCAAGGTGATTCTCTTACGTGGGTATTTTAATCCCGTACAATTCATGAATCCCTTCTTTTTTTTTCCTTCAAATCATTACTCAATCGAAGGCCCAAACGTCATCTTTTATCTATCACAATCACACCCTCATTCCACTACCAGGGCAACATTCCAATTCTTCTAGATGTTATTAGTCTTAGACTCCCTTGAGTTCATTCAGGCTATGCTGAACTTTCTATAACTTAGAGAAACCATTAGCTCTCTTGTTTTCATGGGCTTAATCCCGAGGACTTATCCATTCTCGTTACCTTCTCACTCACCCTTTCTTATCCTTACTCATGTCATAAAACTCTGTCGCTTTACTATACTTTAGCTTGCGACCTATACGTATCTATTTACTCTATTCGTAGCCTTCCATCAATTTGCTGATTTCCTTATGTTATTCTGGAATATCAAGTGAGACATCGCCTCGTCTCTAACTTTTCTTTACTCTCTTGACTAGATCTCTCGGTACTTAGAAACCATAGGCTGGAAGGTACGGCACTGACGACGCCGCTATCATTCCAGGATACTGAATTCCAACACTTCTAGCCTTCTATCCGAAGTATGGGTGTGGGCGCAGTCTTGGGCTATTCTGTAGCATTCTTGTGCGGTGCGTGGCTCGCCTCGAATGCTGAATATTCCCCATGGGGTAGGAAATTTGATCACTTGGTAGTGGCTTGAAGGGACCTCTCACATGGCGTGTATCCATGGGAGTCCTATGATGACATTGTACGCCGTTTCTTGGTTCATCACGTGGAAAGTTGTTTCTAGCGTGACTCCTCCTGCTAAGACGGGCAGTGCTATTTCTCCGGACGTCCGTTCTACTGCATTGTTAAAACCAGTTAGTGTTATGCAGCGCGGTATTACCTTATCCTCGAGTCCCATTTGTATGAGGACCCTTGGGTGGATAATACAGGCGCCGCTTCCGTCATCGATCATGACTCTTTTAACATCCGTATCAACGATACGTAAAGTGATAACTAAAGCATCATAATGAGAAAAAGACAAACCGTCGGCATCGGACTTATCAAAGGTGATACTATCTTCGAAGTCCTCATACCGTTCGTGGGCGATGGTCCGCTTTAGCCTGTGTGTGGTGGCGAGTTTGACGTGATTGATCGCTGCCTCGTCGCCGCCTCCGACGATCATATTTATCGTGCGAGTTGGGGAAGGTGGCTTTGGCGGTCCGTGGGACTGTTCCCGTCCGCGTGCAAAGTTTATTTTTCCTTTGTCACTGAGTAGCTCCCTTAGGTATCCCTGGTTTAGCATCCTGACCACTTCTTGCCGTAGGCCGATGCAATCTTCGGTTTTGTGCCCTCGTTCCTGATGGAACTCACACAGGGCGTTTGATTTCCTTGTGGCAGGGTCTGATTTCATCTTTTGCGGCCAGTGCACCTTGGTGCCTAGCTTCTCCAGTGCGTACACTAACTCTGAAGGAGACACACAAAAGTTATGGGCCGTTAATAAAGGGGGCGTACCTCTTTCGTTTCGTAGTGGGGCGACGTGTCGCTGTGGGGCGACGTGTCGCCTTGGGGGCGGATGGGAGGATCTGGTGTACGGCTGATGTCGCTCTCTGTTGGAACGAGGGAGTGGTTCCCATCGTCCTTCGTTCCGTCGATCTCTCCTCGTTTCTGAATGTATCGTCGTTAACCGTTGGGTCGGCCCGTTTAGGTCATCCTCGTCCACTCGCACCTCTGCGCAATAAGCGTTATGGATTTCCTCCCATGTGGTAGGGGGATATTTCATGAGGCGGCTCAGCAGTTTCTTGGTCGCCCTTGAACCATTTCGGCTTAGCCCGTTCTGGAAAGCGGCGACTGCCATACCCTCTGATACATTTGGTAGGCTCATTCTTACCCTGTTAAACCTTGCCAGGAAGTCCCTGAGTCCCTCGCCTGCGTTTTGCCTGATGGCGAAGATGT